>NC_134878.1:49979003-50001503 GCF_041734735.1 Babylonia areolata
AACATACATACACATTTCAGATTACAATAGTTTCGGGGCTGCAAAAGGACAAAAGGACAACGATATTGCCAGGAATCTTATCTGATAATCTAAAAATTGGTTTTACAATCTGAGACTGGAGAACTGTGACAATTTCATCTCATCTGTTCTTGTCTCCAGGCACTCCCCCCCGCCAGCCCCCCAGCCCCCTATCCCGTAAATAAGGTATATAAAAACTTTTTTTTTTAAATTAAGGCGTAAAAAGACCATTCCACGCACGTATGAAACATAAACACATACGTTGGTGGAATAGTCTTCTTTGTTTTTTTACGCGGTTTTTAATATTTTATATTAAGGTTGATTTTGAAGTGCTTTGAGCGAGACCTGAGTGAGTGAACTGATCTGTTTTTTTTGTTTTGTTTTTTAAATGAATGCGATTTTAATCGACCTTTCCAAAAGCTGTTTTGTGTTCTCTTCCACTAGTTTTAAGAACTAACGGGTATTCAGCCCTCTGCGGCGCTTGGCCGGGCTATAAGTAACGCGATTTGGTTTGATCCTTTTCTTATGGCAGTATCCCTTTCTGAAGAGGAAGGACAGGGTAGACGAGCTACTGAAGAAACTGCAGGACTCGCCAAAGCGTGAGATTTTTTTTTTTTTTTTTTTTTTTGCTGCCTCATCATCTGCACCGTTTCAGTGGCATTACTCTCACATCGCTCATTTAGATTCCGCCCATACACGACCACACCCAGGTTCGTCCGTCACAGTTCCAGTGTCGGCAGTCGCAGTGAACCTTCGATATCAGGTCGCCAGGAGGCCACACACCAGAGGAGACCCTGCACTGCTGTTGAGTCACTTCGATGGTGTTCAGTGGTGCCTGTTCTGATTTAACATACTTAGGACACCACCTACTAAGCCCCCTACTAACGACAATAATGGCTTAGTCGTGGAACCAGACTGAGTGAGCGTCCCTCCCAAAGTGGAGACCGCCACCACATCCCTAAAACAACAGCCCCCCATGAATCCGCCAACACTGAAGACATTGACAGGACTCACCCCACGCACGGAAGTGGAGAGGAATCGAAACTGGGGTCACCATGAGAGCAAGGCATGAAAGGCCACAGACTTTGAGACTATTTTGTTTATATTGATGATGATGAAGGAGGAGGAGGAGGAGGAGGAGGATGACGATGTTGCTATGGAGGTCCATTTTGGTTTGGGACTACGTGACAAGGCTGTACTCAATGCTTCCTGTCATAATGATATCCCGGCATTAACCAGGCCCGAGAGACACAGACACTTGCAGTGTTGGTCAGGTAATTAGAGCAACACACCCAAAGACGCATCCTTGAAGTGGATGACACTCAACTGTGTGGTCCCAGTCTCCCCATTTAAGCCCACAGCACACTCAACTCTGGGTAGGAGCCGGCCACGGGCCGAAAAACCCACCACCGCTGGGATTCGAACCCGCGTCCTCCCAGCCGTCAGTCCGCGACGTTAACCACTTCGCCACGGCGGCTGGTGAGAATGGGTTTTCTACTGTGTGTGGAGAACGGCAAGGGTGTGTGTGTGTGTGTGTGTGTGTGTGTGTGTGTGTGTGTGTGTACCTTTCCATCAATAAATGTGCTGCTACAAGAATTAAACTGCCGTCACTGTCACAAGACAGAAACAATATCAGGGGCTGTTCGTTAATTCATTTAGTTGTGAAAAAAAAAGTCTTCGGGGTTGTCATCTAAGTGTAATAGTGTTAACTTTGCACTCTATGAATTCTTTATATTCTCTTGGTTGCTGCAATAACTTTGCGCTCTAGGTATTCTTTACATTTAATTCTTCGTTGCTACAACTTATGGTGTTTTTTTCTTTAAAGTAGTTGTCAAAATTTGGGTTTATCCATCAGAGACGTCATTGATCTTGGGTTTTCCTTCGCGGGTTTCATTTTCCTTGCGGATCCATTCTGTTTGTGGTGGCTGGCAGCTCTCAAACATCGAGCCTGCCTTTTCTTTCCAGAGGTATACAAGTACCACAATTGTCAGCCATCAGTTCTACTAACACACCAAGTATGCGAGGAGATAGAGTTACATAGTGGTATGGCATAAGAAGCAAAGCATTGACAGAACTACCTTAACTCACTCAGTACGGCCAGTCCCCTCTTCTCCTCTACACAGACCCCTCGGATGTCCAGTGGGTGTCTGAATGACCCAGCCTTTAGCTTCCGTTGTCAGAATTGTGGTATTCTTTGTCAACATTCACGTCTTCAGTAGAAGAGCCTTCCGCTTGCAATATTTGGATGATGGTAATTGGGGTGAAACGCTGTTAACGTCGTCTCTTTCGCCGTTCGTATGGAGAGAGTGAACCCCTCGAGTGCCATAGAACATATCATGTTTGTGCACTGTGAAGAAGGGAAATAACTCTGGAAGGCTGAGTGTGCTATATCTCGCGAGCATTTTCTCAGTTTCAGGCTTTTTGTTTTGGATGTTGTTTTATGACTTGAAACCACTTTCTACGGGTTTTTTTCCCCTTTGGCACTGAAGGGGTTAAACGCAAAGCCACAGACAGTGATTAGATGTCGAACGTCACATTTATTTGAAATCACAATCGTTATTCAATCGTTAGTATGCTGTCACAATGCTAAAAATGTCCTATGTCCTAATGAGAGCTTGGCTGTGGTCACACATACCTGGATTCAGGTTTGTATTCGGGAAAAGTCGGCACCCACCTGCTCAGAGAGAGAGAGGCTGCGAGGAGTTTGCCCAAGGAAAGGCTGTTCAGGAAAAGGGAGCGAGACGATCTCGCTGGCAGGCTATTTTGCGTGGACTTAAATGATTCAAAAATCAAGGTGGCAGAATGGATGAATTAGACGCTGATCTGCCAATACAGTGTCCGTGAAAGTCTGGGTTCGAATCCCGCTCTCGCCCTTTCTCCAAGTTTGACTGGAAATAAAACTGAGCGTCTGGTCATTCGAAAAAGACGATAAACCGATGTCCAGTATGCAGCAAGAACTTGGCGCATCGAAAAAAGAGCCCATGGCGACAAATATGTTGTCTTCTTGCAAAATTTGGTATAATTTTGTATTAAAAAAAAAATCCACTGTGATAAGCACATAAAATGTATATGCATGCACTCAAGGCATTCGATATGCTTGCTGTCAGGCATCTGCCTGGCAGATATGGTGTAGCGTATATGGATTCGTCCGGACCTAGTGACGCCTCCTTGAGAAGGAGAAACAAAAACTGATTGTAGAATGTGGGAAAGTGTGCTTTTTTGGCTACGTGTCGGATGTTATTAAAAAAAGAAAAGAAAGTAAAATAAGATAAAACACCAGACGCAGGCCAGATTGCTGTGGACTGAATGGGTAGCCGTTCTTCGTGTCGAACACAACAACGCTCAGTATGTTCGTAGAGAATGGAGACTGTTTCCAGTTAGTCCTGGTCAGTGTGTCGCCCTCAGTCACGTAGAGAATGGAGACTGTGTCCAGTTGGTTCTGGTCAGTGTGTCGCCCTCAGTCACGTAGAAAATGGGGACTGTTTCCAGTTGGTCCTGGTCAGTGTGTCGCCCTCAGTCACGTAGAGAATGGAGACTGTGTCCAGTTGGTCCTGGTCAGTGGGTCGCCCTCAGTCACGTAGACAATGGAGACTACTATGTCAGTTGGTTCTGGTCAGTGTGTCGCCCTCAGTCACGTAGAGAATGGAGACTGTGTCCAGTTGGTTCTGGTCAGTGTGTCGCCCTCAGTCACGTAGAGAATGGAGACTGTGTCCAGTTGGTTCTGGTCAGTGTGTCGCCCTCAGTCACGTAGAGAATGGAGACTGTGTCCAGTTGGTTCTGGTCAGTGTGTCGCCCTCAGACACGTAGATAATGGAGACTGTGACCAGTTGATTCTGGTCAGTGTGTCGCCCTCAGTCACGTAGAGAATGGAGACTGTAACCAGTTGGTTCTGGTCAGTGTGTCGCCCTCAGTCACGTAGAGAATGGAGACTGTGACCAGTTGGTTCTGGTCAGTGTGTCGCCCTCAGTCACGTAGAGAATGGAGACTGTAACCAGTTGGTTCTGGTCAGTGTGTCGCCCTCAGTCACGTAGAGAATGGAGACTGTGTCCAGTTGGTTCTAGTCAGTGTGTCGCCCTCAGACACGTAGAGAATGGAGACTGTGACCAGTTGGTTCTGGTCAGTGTGTCGCCCTCAGTCACGTAGAGAATGGAGACTGTGACCAGTTGGTTCTGGTCAGTGTGTCGCCCTCAGACACGTAGAGAATGGAGACTGTGACCAGTTGGTTCTGGTCAGTGTGTCGCCCTCAGTCACGTAGAGAATGGAGACTGTAACCAGTTGGTTCTGGTCAGTGTGTCGCCCTCAGTCACGTAGAGAATGGAGACTGTGACCAGTTGGTTCTGGTCAGTGTGTCGCCCTCAGACACGTAGAGAATGGAGACTGTGACCAGTTGGTTCTGGTCAGTGTGTCGCCCTCAGACACGTAGAGAATGGAGACTGTGACCAGTTGGTTCTGGTCAGTGTGTCGCCCTCAGTCAGTTATAACACCATCCTGGGTTACTACTCGGTTCCTGCTGTGCTCAGAGGTAATCAGCTGTCTTTGGCCTGCCTGTAAAAAACAAAACAAAAAAAACAAAAAACAAAAAACTACCACCATAATTGTTGTAAAGTCGTATCGACCACCCCCTGACCCCCCCTCTCCACCCAAAAGAAAAAAAAAACTGCTGACTTTGCATTCTGTGATTCACTTCAAGACAAGCAAGCCGAGCTACGTGGCTACAGCCTGGACTTGATCTACCAGAATGAGATCTACCCCACGTACCTGTCCCTTCAGGCCAAGGCTCTCATCGGGCAGGTCAGTGTAACTTCCACCCCTCACCCTCCTGTTCCACTCTCCTGTTCCACATTCCAGACCCCCCCCCCCGCCCCCCACACCCTCTTCAGCTCTCTCTCTCTCTCTCTGTCTCTCTCTCTCTCTCATCTTCCGCATCTCCTTCCGCCCTTCCTCCTTCCCACGCACGCACACACACACAGACACATAAGCACACGCGCACACATATAATTATGTATGTACACACACACACACACACACATATATATATATGGGGTATGCTGCTGGTCAGGCTGCTGTTGCCTAGTAGATGTGGTATAGCGTATATGGAAATGACTGAACGCAGTGACGCTTCCTGGAGAAAATGAAACTGATGTTGTTTTTTTGGGGGGTGGGTGGGTGGGTTGGGGCTTGGGGTGGTGGCGGCGGGTTTACCCCCTTCACTAGCTGCTGTGCCGAAAGAATCACCACCGGCTGGGCCGCGGGGTCTTCGAGGAGAACGATGTGACCAACATGGACTTTTTCTTCTGCGTGGACTGGAACCAGCTGCGCGACCACGTGGTCCCTGCGCCCTTCAGCGACCTGCACAAGGAGCCTCAGCGCCCCAAGCGGCCCCGCAGTCCGGTGCAGCTGGCCTTCACCCACAACACGCCCGCCTCTTCCTTAGCCCCCAGCGCCAGAACGTCCACCGTGCCTTGACGAATGGAATGGAATGGACGTCATTTCCTTCCCTCGCTCGCCCCCTCCCACGCCCCACGGCCACCTCTTCGTGTTTTTTTGTTTTTGTTTGTTTTTTTGTTGTTATTTTTTTGTTTGTTTGTTTTTTGTTGTTGTTTTTTTTTTTTTTAAATACTTTTTTTTTTCGTATTTTTATATTATTTCATGATATATCTTACTGACTTCAGTTCAGTTCAGTTCTTGGGACGTTTATAAGCTTTGCGGCTTTTTTTTTATTTTTTTTTTAACTTTTTTTTTTCGCATTTCAATTTTATTTCATGATGTATCTTACTTCAGTTCAGTTCTTGGGACGTTTATAAGCTCTGCGGCTTTTTTTTTTTTTTCCCCCAGTCTAACAAAAATATTGATTGGAGTTGCCAGTACACCTGCTCAGGAGTAATAGTGGTAATTTTTTAATATATATATATATATATATATATATATATATATCATTCATTATGACTGAATTTCAACTTGCTGATACTTTTTGCCTGTTCTTGGAATTTTTTTTGTTTAACTGTTAACATTGTTAGCCATCTTACTTAGGCCCTTCGCTCCCTGTGGAGCATAGACCCTCAACGACGTTTCTCCACCTGAACTTTAGACTCTCCCGGGGCTGTTCTTTCTGCATCCCTCCAGCTGGATCCCAGCCTCTTCAGTTCTGCTTCAGTGTACATGATCTATCTGCTCACTTTTATGTATTGACCTATCTGTTGAGTTAATAATTCATTTATATGTATTCATTTATTTGTTTGTGCTTTTTTTTTTTTGCCTCAAGGCCTGACGACTAAGCGCGTTGGGTTACACTGCATGCTGGGTCAGGCATCTGCTTAGTGTATGTGGTGTAGTGTATATGGATTTGTTCGAACGCAGTGACGCCTCCTTGAGTAACTCAACTGATCCCCCCGTCTCCCCTCCTCCCTCCCTCCCTCCGTCCTGTCTTCCGTCCGTCATTCCTTTCCGCGGGTCTTTCAAGTGGCCTGCATGGTCAGGGTTCTTCACACAGCCTTGATCTTGGAACCCATAGGTCATGATGACAGTGGAAAACCATGAGCTCATGAAACTTGAAGTGTGTGTGTGTGTGTGTGTGTGTGTGTGTGTGTGTGTGTAAAAGAGACACATTCCAATGCCAAATTACAATTGTGAAGATCCTCATTGAAAAACAAAACAACTGTACGTGTGTGTGTGTGTGTCGGTCGGTCGGTCGGTCGGTCGGTGTGTACTATAATACCAGGGTCATGTAACATTTTACATTCTCTAGCAACAAAAGAAAAATAAATCTCAGTTCAAATTTGATAATTGGCCAGACAACACAAGACAAGACGTGTTTATTTCGGGAAACCCTGTGGTGCGCACATGAATATATTGCATATTTCATGTAACTTTTACACATGCAAATAACATTCGATATTGTGCTTACACCAGTTTACAATGGCCACACCAACTGTTTGGTTGAGACATACTACTACTAGTTTATTTATATTGCACCTTTCATTAAAATACAGTAATGCTCAAGGCACGTTGCACGTGTAAAATATAACAAAATTAAAAACTATACACAAAATCACAACCACATGTAAAAAAAAAAAAAATCTCCAAAAACCTCCACAAAAACCATTCCGTGTGAACAAAACAGTCACCGTAAACAGACATACATAAGACACATTTTGAGGAAGAAGAAAGAAAAAGAAGACAGTAATATACAAGAGACACAGCATTGTACAATGTATACAAGCCAGAAGTAAGTGGGCATCTATCCCAATCGCAATGAAATCGGACAAAATCACTTAAGAAAAAGAAAAAAGAACAGAAAAAAAATGAACATGTTGACTCAAAGAGATGCATCTTGTCTGTCATTGTTATCTTATTTATCATCATTGTTATCTTATTTATTTATTTATTATTGTTATTATTTATTATTATTATTATTACTACTACTACTACTACCTTTAAAAAAAAAAAATTATTTATTTATTTGTGTAAGCTTATCTATTATTTATTCACCTTTTAAAAAAATTTTTTTACATTATAATTATTATTTATTTATTTGTGTAAGCTTATCTATTATTTATTCACCTTTTTTTCCCCTCAAGGCCTGACTAAGCGCGTTGGGTTACGCTGCTGGTCAGGCATCTGCTTGGTAGATGTGGTGTAGCGTATATGGATTTGTCCGAACGCAGTGACGCCTCCTTGAGCTACTGAAACTGAAACTGTCGAGTTAATTAAATCAGAAAGCTTGCCTTGCGATTTTTAGGAATATGATTAGGTGTGGCAATAATCGTTTGTTTGTACTTGTGTAATGAACGACATTTTTAAACATTTGGGGGGTTTTGTGTGTGTTTTTTTTGTGTTTTTTTTGTAAATTAATTTTATTATTAAAGTATCTTTTTCTTGGCTCATCAAAAGTTGGTCAGAAAGGTAATGGAATTCTTCCCAAGCTCTCTGCGTCCACACCTTGTATAAGAAAAAGAAGAAGAAGAAGAAGAAAAAAAACCCACCTTCACGGGGGATGTTTGATAGCCTCCCCTTTTGAATAGGAAGTTTGTGATTCAACACCCTGAACTTCGCTACTTTACAAGCTGACAGAGCTCTAAGATCTTTTTTTTTTTTTTAAATTTTAAAACAAACTTATCCTCTCCATTCACCCCCTACTCCCATCCTCTGCATAACGATATCACTTAAATGTATATATATATATATATATATATATATATATATATATATAAAATCAATACTGTAGCAAAATGTCTGCAATCACCAGTATGTGTGACGGCGGGACATTAAACAAAATTCCTCCTCTTCCTCTTTTTTTTTTTTTTTTTTATCACTCTTGCAAACAAGTTTTATTCTTCATGGTTTTTTGGGTTTTTTTTGGTTCTAACTTGAATCACAGTTACAATCTCTATGTAAAGAATATCGTGATACTGTGAAAAAAAAATCGTTCATTTACATTCATATACACTCAATAAACGTATCTTATTCAGCCCAGTTTCTGTACTTTTTTTGGCCTGCCTAACGCTGTGACTAAAATGTAAATAAGAACATCAAAAGAGGTTTACGATTACAAATGGATTATCGACTATGATGAAAGAATAGGTATATCTGTCTTCAGGGGGATTTCATTTTCTTTTTCTCTTTTTTTATTTATCGCTTTTCTTAAAACTTCAACAACAAATTTTAAAAAGAGGTCGACTGTCAAGATACGAGCGGGACAAAGGGTATGGTCGTATTTATCCTGCCATTTAAACAACCACACGCTGTGTGTGTGTGTGTGTGTGTGTGAGTGCAGGCGCGCCTGCGTGCGTGCGTGTGTGTGTGTGTGTGTGTGTTGTAGTAGTGGAAGTAGTTGTATTCAGTTTAACATCTTTTCACTTAAGTGATATTTAACGGGGTAAAAAAAAAATGGATGGGAGGCAAAGTGGGGAGAGAAGGGGCAGTGTAGGATAGTGTAGGGTGTAGGAAGGGGGGGGGGAGAGAGAGGGGGGGGGAGGGGGAGGATGGTAGGCATTTCTTCTGGGTGTGCATTCATGATAATGTGCTTCCATTACCAGAGATAACAGAACTGTTCACGTTTTGAATTTGATCATGCGAATGCGCTCCGAAATGGGGAATGAGGTCAGCATATTTGAACGTTTCTGTTCAGATCAGGAAGATATTTTTGTACCGCCACCACTACCTCCACCCCCACGCCCCCCCCCCCCTTTCCCTCTCGTCCGCTCCCCAAACGGCCTCCCCAACCCCCACCCCCAACCCCGCCTTCCCCTCTGTTGCACGTCTGTCTCTCTGTGTGCTCTTCCTCGGGTGTTTTCTCTCTCACCAACAGAGGTTTATGGGGAAGATAGGCTCTGTGGACCAAGCAGCTTCCCAAACAAGTCTGCACACAACAAGGGTTGGAAATTTCGGCACCATAGTTACAAACCGCTGTCGCTGCAAGGAGAACAAATATTGACCGATGGGACCGAACGGCCAGGGGAGGATTGCAGGCTGTTTTATGACAGCGGCTCTCATATTATCTCTCTGGCGTCTGTCTGTATGTCTGTCTTGTAGCAGCTCTCTGCATGTTATCACTCCGGTGTCTGTATGTCTGTCTGTAGCAGCTCTCATATTATTTCTCGGCGTCTGTCTGCCTGTCTGTCTTGTAGCAGCTCTCCGCATATTGTCACTCCGGTGTCTGTCCGCCTGTCTGTCTGTAGCAGCTCTCATATTTCTCGGCGTCTGTCTGCCTGTCTGTCTGTAGTAGCTCTCATATTTCTCGGCGTCTGTCTGTATGTCTGTCTGCCTGTCTCTCTGTAGTAGCTCTCATATTATCTCTCGGCGTCTGTCTGTCTTTCTGTCTCTTGCTAACGTGTGCTGAGGCTGCATGTACCTCGTGAGGGCGCGTTCACTCGTATTTGTGGGTGTACATGCGCGTCCGAGATACAAAAATACTTAGTCTCTTAAAAGAGAAACTGACACGTTTGCTGTTAAAAAAAGAAAAGGCGCAATAAAAATCGTATTTCGTTTACAGTTGACATGGAACACAATTTCATCATTCAGTTAACAAATTCATAAACAAAATATTCAACGCGGTAGCCGGCCTCCAAGCTTTCACATGACATTCTATTCATCCAAACTGCCAAATTCCACAATAAAAAAGAAAAAAAAGAAAAGAAAAGAATGATATCAAAACAAAATCATGAAATGAATTCGAGTGAGGAAAATTAAAAGAAATGGAAGTAAACCGCCAGATGCAATTTGCGCAGTAGCCTACTATGAAAATACTCAGTTAAATAATAATATATATCTACGACTCAGTGCCTTTATATACACATTCATCCCGGACATAAAAGGCAGCACGCTGAAATAAGAAACTCACGCAATGTAAAGGAAAGAAGCCTACATGTGTGAGTGCATATGTGTGTTTATGTGTGCGCGAGCATTGTGGGTGCGCGAGCATGTGTGTTTGTGTGTGTGTGTGAAGTCGAGTCAAAATCATCTTATTATGAACGTCACTGTGTGTGTGCGTGTGTGTGAGCTCAGAATTCATTTGTTTGTCGTAAAACCCATCGGAGGAATTATGGACGCTAAAACTGAACACAAGAAACAGATAAAAGCAATAAATCGTGAGCACATGCAGGATCTTCCACCAGCATACAGTTATGGATTCTGTGTGTGTGTGTGTGCTGACGAACGTGGAGAGAGGAGTGAAAATCGAGGTCTACACGTCAGCGCCACACAATTGGTCTCCATCAGCGCTGTCACAAATAAATATCGTTATCGACTATCAGACCCATTCAGCGAGAACGTATTGGCGACGTCAGGAATATTGCTTTCTTTTTATAATCACCCATCCCCCCTCCTCCTCTCACAACACACACAAAGAGAAGAAATGAATGAATAAATGTCTTTGCACGTGACCAAACATTCTGCTCTTCGAAGCAGTCGGCATCTCTGAATAAATGCTTATTGCCTTTGTTTGCAATATGGAGGCGGTATGTCATTAAAAAACAACCTGAAACAAGAGGCAAAGCCCTCATGACTCATTTGTACTTCGCGTTCTATCCATAAAAGGAATCATGAGGAGGAAATTAAGAATTCGTAAAACGTTTTCTACATTAAATATGATTTTTTTTTTTTAGAAAAAAAAAAAATATATATATATGCTTGGGAGAAAAAACCCGTGCATGTGCAAGCAGACTAATAACCACTGCCTTGGCGCATCTGACCTCATCTTACTGAAATTAATACTAAGACAATGTTGACGTTTTCTTCTTCGTGCGATAAATAGATGTGATTGTATTGGACGTAAAAGCGCCCTTTAAGTCATGTTTTTGTGTGTGTTTTATCATATATTATCTCGATTATTCTTTTATTTCGCGGGTAAAGGAGACGTTGCCATCGCTTCACAGCACATCGCAACACATGGTAGATCTCTAGATCTGCATCAACCAGTCGAAAACGGGCTGCCGAAGAAACGATCGCTTCAATTTTTTTCTTTATGTTCATTCCAGTTAATTCAGTGTCCACTTTAGGATATTGATATGCAGTAAACACGTCGATGGTGTAGTTAGTTTCACTGTATGTGTTCTGTCCAGAATTTATATTTCTTTCCTTTTAATTGTGAACGAGAAAAACGAAGTCATGTCTTCTCACCAATCACAACCTACCTTCCAGCAGGTCAGTGGGAAGCGGTTTATAGAATTTTCGGATTTCGGAACGCACCTTAACGAAATAAAACTGTTAATGATACGGAAATATTGTTTCATTCGGGAGACTTACAATCTATTATTGGTGTGACTATGAAGATTTTTTTTCCATACTATGTTTAAGCCAAATTTGGTATTGGCAGACAAAGTATTTCCAGATAAAATGGCAACGTTAAAGTTTACCACGGACTTGGGGGACACACACACACACACACACACACAACCGAACACACGGTTAAAATATTGACTCACTTTGTTCGTCTTTTCGTGGGAAAACCCGTACAATGGTAAGTTGGCCTGTGCAGTTCTTCCTTTCAGCTTTTAAGACAGCTTTCTGACTCCAGTGTTTGAAGTCAGCTTTTCTCAAAAGTCAGAGCGGCGTTTCAGACTTTAATTACCGATGTCAATTCTGGTCTGATGAGGAAGGTGGCAGAATGGATAAGACGCTTATAAACCTGCCAATAAAGAGAGTCCGTGAGGGTCTGGGTTCGAATCACGCTCTCGCCGGCCTTTTCCCCTGCGTTTGACTAGAATATCATATTGAACGTCTTGTTATTCGGATAGGACGATAAACCGAGGTCCCGTGTGTACCCGGCATGTACCTCCATGAAAACGGAGTATGGCTGTCTACATTTCGGGGGTTAAAAAGGTCATAAACGTAAAAGCCTACTCGTGTATTCGAGTGAACGTGGGAGTCGCAGCCCACAAGCGAAGAAGAAGGAATCTTTGTGTCTGCGTTTGCACTACTGTTTCACACTGTTGATATTCTCTCCCTCTCTCTCTCTCTCAGTCACTCACACACACACACACACACCCAAACACCAACCTACCCCGAGCCACACACACTAAGAGAGACGGACAGAGAGATCTATCGCATCAACAAACCAATCGTCCCTCTGTTCCCAGGAGGGCCTTCGACGCTCTGTCCCCCCAGTCCAATGTTCTCCATCGTCATCGATAGATCTGCTTTCGCACAGTAGTTTGGTCCTGTTTACATTGTGTCCCGGGGGTAAGCGCCACCAGATCTCCAATATCCGAATGGTTAAAGCGTTGGACTTTCTATCTGAGGGTCCCGAGTTCAAATCTCGGTAACTGCGCCTGGTGGGTAAAGGGCGGAGATTTTTTTCAGTCTGCCAGGTGCAGACCTGTGCAGACCTGCTAGTGCCTGAACCCCCATTCGTGTGTATACGCGTACAGAATATCAAATACGCACGTTGAAGATCCTGTAATCCGTGTCAGCGTTCGGTGAGTTATGGAAAGAAGATCATACCCAGCATGCACACCCCCGAAAACGGAGTATGGCTGCCTAAATGGCAGGGTAAATAAACTAAACGGTCATACACGTAAAATGTTACATGTCTGTCTGAGTGTGTATGTGTGCGTACCTGAAATCTGATTGATTGACACAGGAGACGAATGATGAGCGCCCAGTGGCAGCCGTCATTCGGCTCTACCCAGGTAGGCAGCCTGTTGTGCAAATGACCTCGTGTTTGTAAAGCGCTTAGACCTTGGTGTCCGACCGAGGATAGACGCTACATAAGTGTCCATATAGTTCATAATCGAAATTAACTTTATTATTGTTGATGACACCAGCCCTGCCAGTAACAGTAGGCTACCACTAGTCCCATGCATTCTGTGAAAACCAGTTAAAATAGGACAGGGGTGTGAGTAAAATCACCTTCTGTGCCGTAGGTTCTGAATCGTGTGTAGAACTGTGTTGAGCAAATCGAAATTTCCTGAAACGAAACGGAGTGAAGCTGATTTCATGACCCTCTCCTGGGGTTAGATTTAACCGAGATTCAAGCTTTGAGGTGTACGGTGCTGCTGTTCGTTCAATCATCTAAATGTGGTGCCGCGTTTCTTGTTTTGTCGCTGACCGTGGGAAACGACAGCGCTGCTTCATTTTGATTGGTGTTGGTTTATGCAAAATACACACCGACCTTTCACTGTGTCACTACGCAGCTTCGTTTTCGCATTTCATCTGTCCCGGGATGGTACGGTCTTTCATTATCGGTCCGCGGTTAGATGGTGTTTTTTTCTGTTGTTGTTATTTATATATATATATATATATATATATATATATATTTTTTTTTTAAAATAAGAAAACAGTCCTTTCTTGTGTTGTAATACGATAGTGTTGTGTCGTGGGTTATTTGACTGTCACTGATATAATGTCCTCTTCTACCATCCTAAATTCCTGGAGTTACCTATCAACACGACAGTTTTCGTTTCATTGCAATGCAGGCATGAAGTATATCATAATCATATAACATTCGACTGATACTCGTAATCCTTTCTAAACTAGGTGAATTGATTCAAAAGTCACCTTCATATTTCACAACGTCATTCGACTTCAGTTCTGACTGCCAGCCGCCATGTTTCGTATGCAGTTCGCCATTATGTGACGTCACAGTTTTTACCTCGGGGACCTCTTTTGACGGCAAGCTTGGTGCATAGATGAAACGATTTCACGATTAGCAGAAGTTGTAACCCGTTTTCGGTGGTTTTCGATTATGACTGGTGCGAAAGCGCTTTGATTTGTCTATGCACAAGATTCAGCGCTATATAAATACCATTATTATTATTATGATGTTTTGAGGGTTATTGAACTTCGTTTTAGTCGTGTCTACACTTAAACCCCGTGATGTCACAGGCGGGGAGGCACGAGGGGAGGTGTGCGAGGGGAGACGGAGGGGTGAGGGGGTTGGGGGGGGATGCATTAGCAGTCACAGTAGTGCTGAGTTTAGCTTTGCGTTAATAATTTCCATCTAAACGTCTACTGTATGCCCCCCCACCCCCACCCCTCCGTCACCCCCTTCCCCCAAACAAGTCGTTTATGCAACCCAGCCTTGTTAAGGTTCCAGATTTTTTTTCTTTTCTTTTTTTCTATATCATGATTACGGGCAGTCTGCCGGCAGTCCTTCATCAAGTCTTGAGTTTCACTTTCAGCAACAACGGACCATCTGTCGGGTGTCCAGGGACTCCGGTCACGCCGCCATTGATCCCCTTTCTGCCCTGCTGTGTGCGGCGGGTGACCAGTACTACTCGTTCACTGTTTGCTTCTTAGCCAGGTCCTCCCTGCAATTAGTCCACTGCAGTGGACGGACGAACGGACGGACAAGCGCGAAGGCGTGCACTCCGCGGCGGCGCTCGCACGCATTCATGTACACATACGCACAAGCGCTCGCGCGTGCGCGCCCACACACACAAGCACACGCACACACACACACACACCAACGCACGCACGCAAGCACACGCACGCACGCAAGCACACGCACACTCGCACACACACTCACGCACGCACACACGCACGCACACTCACGCACGCTTGCACACACGCAC
The DNA here is from genome assembly GCF_041734735.1 of Babylonia areolata. Classification (NCBI taxonomy): domain Eukaryota; kingdom Metazoa; phylum Mollusca; class Gastropoda; order Neogastropoda; family Buccinidae; genus Babylonia; species Babylonia areolata. The sequence continues at coordinate 49,994,033 of NC_134878.1, forward strand.
ACACACACACTAATACACGCACACACACACACACACACACACACACACACACACACACGTTCGATCAGTGTTATGACATGAAAAGCCGTAAGTCGTCACTTTGTCAACAGTGTTTGGATCGCTCAGTGTTGGCAGTTTGCTGCTGTGGATAGGGAACAACTTCCTTCCTGTGGAAACTAAAAGCGGGCCTTTACTTTGACTGGTGCTCTTTTGAGACGGTTCGTATCGGACAGAACTGTATTTGTGATGATTCGAACTGAGCAGTAATGTTTCCTATACACTGTTTTGAGGTGGTTCAAATTGAGTCGCTATGTTTTTATGGTTCGTATTGAGCAGTTAGGTTTCCTGTTCTTTTTGAGATGGTTCGTATTGAGCAGTAACGTATTCTATACTGTTTGTGATGATTCGAACTGAGCAGTCATGTTTCCTACACTGTTTTGAGGTGGTTCGTATTCAGTAGCTGTTGTTTTTGTGTTGTTGTTTTTTTATGGTTCGTATTGAACAGTTATGTTTCTTATGCTTTTTGAGATGGTTCGTATTGAGCAGTAGTTTTTCCTGTGCTAGTTTGGGATGGTTCGTATTGAACAGTAATGTATCCTATGCTGTTTGTGATAAATCGAACTGAGCAGTCATGTTTCCTACACTGTTTTGAGGTGGTTCGTATTCAGTAGCTTTGTTTTTGTGTTGTTTTTTTTTTATGGTTCGTATTGAACAGTTATGTTTCCTATGCTTTTTGAGATGGTTCGTATTGAGCAGTAGTTTTTCCTGTGCTGGTTTTGGATGGTTCGTGCTGAGCAGTAATGTTTCCCATGTTGTTTTGATATGGTTCGTATTGAACAGTTATGTTTCTTATGCTTTTTGAGATGGTTCGTATTGAGCAGTAGTTTTTCCTGTGCTAGTTTGGGATGGTTCGTATTGAACAGTAATGTATCTTATGCTGTTTGTGATAAATCGAACTGAGCAGTCATGTTTCCTACACTGTTTTGAGGTGGTTCGTATTCAGTAGCTGTTGTTTTTGTGTTGTTGTTTTTTTTATGGTTCGTATTGAGCAGTTATGTTTCTTATGCTTTTGAGATGGTTCCTATTGAGCAGTTATGTTTCTTATGCTTTTGAGATGGTTCGTATTGAGCAGTTATGATTCTTATGCTTTTGAGATGGTTCGTATTGAGCAGTAATTTTCCCTTTGCTGGTTTGGGATGGTTCGTGCTGAGCAGTAATGTTTCCCATGTTGTTTTGATATGGTTTGTATTGAACAGTTATGTTTCTTATGCTTTTTGAGATGGTTCGTATTGAGCAGTAATTTTCCCTTTGCTGGTTTGGGATGGTTCGTGCTGAGCAGTAATGTTTCCCATGTTGTTTTGATATGGTTCGTATTGAACAGTTATGTTTCCTGTGCTTTTTGAGATTTTTCGTATTGAGCAGTAATGTTTCCTATGCTTTTTGAGATGGTTCATATTGAGCAGTAACGTTTCTTATGCTGTTTTGATATGGTTCGTATGGGGCACTTTTGTTTCCTGTGCTGTTTTGAGATGGTTCGCATTGAGCAGTAACCTTTCTCATGGTGTTTTGATATGGTTCGTATGGGGCACTTTTGTTTCCTATGCTGTTTTGAGATGGTTCGCATTGAGCAGTAACCTTTCTTATGGTGTTTTGATATGGTTCGTATGGGGCACTTTTGTTTCCTATGCTGTTTTGAGATGGTTCGCATTGAGCAGTAACCTTTCTTATGGTGTTTTGATATGGTTCGTATGGGGCACTTTTGTTTCCTATGCTGTTTTGAGATGGTTCGCATTGAACAGTAACGTTTCTTATGGTGTTTTGATATGGTTCGTATGGGGCACTTTTGTTTCCTATGCTGTTTTGAGATGGTTCGCATTGAACAGTAACGTTTCTTATGCTGTTTTGATATGGTTCGTATGGGGCACTTTTGTTTCCTATGCTGTTTTGAGATGGGTCATATTGAGCAGTAACGTTTCCTATGCTGTTTTGAGATGGTTCGCATTGAGCAGTTATGTTTCCTGTTTTTCTTTTTTTGAGATGGTTCGTATCGAGCAGTAATTTTTCCTATGCTGGCTTGAAATGGTTCGTATTGAGCAGTTATGCTTCCTATGCCTTTTGAGACGGTTCGTATTGAACAGTTATGTTTCCTGTGCTTCTTGAGATGGTTCGTATTGAGCAGTTATGTTTCCTATGCTATTTTGAGATGGTTCATATTGAGCAGTAACGTTTCTTATGCTGTCTTGATATGTTTCATATTGGGCACTTGTGTTTTCTATTCTCTTTTGAGATGATTCGTACTGAGCAGTAATGTTTTCTATGCTTTATTTTAGTTACTTCTACTGAGCAGTTGTTTTCTATACTGTTTTTAGATGATTCCTATGCCGTTTTAGTATCATCAATAACGTTTGTGCGTTTTCGGATTCTTCCTGTGTTCTTTTCAGTTGAGTTGTTACTGAGCAGTGTTTTTTGTGGATTGTTTTTCTCTGCTCTTTCCGAGTGGTTCATATTGGATGATGGCTATGGAAGCTAGTGATCCTTCAAGATCGATAATGATTTGGGCGACCGTTGTTCCTGCGGACGAACAACTATTGTTCTCTGTGTTCCGATGACTGCTCTTTAGATCGATGGCTGCAATGTGTTAATTAAGCTCATGCCCACGGGAATGTGAACGGTATGACCGGGAATGGATTGATGATGGGAATGTCTGCCTGCATGCCCGGTGAATGATGGAAGCGCTTTTTTTTTTCTGAGGCAGGAACTGTGTGTCATTTCACTGAAATTGTAGTATTTATTTATGGAGTTAGTGTGCTGTTCGTGTTGGCGAGCTGGATAGTTAGTTAGCGACTCAGAAGGTAGGGAGTTCACTTTTTTTGTTCTTTTTTTTAGGGTGTGTGTGTGTGTATTGGGGGTGGGGGGGGGTCTTGTGTGTGTCTGTGGGGGGTGGGGTCGGGGGTGGGGGTTGGGGGATATGTATGAATTATAGTATATTTATTTTTGGAGTTAGTTATTCAGTTGGCGAGCTGCATAGGTAGTTTGCTACTTAGAAGGCAGGAAGGTCATTAATTTTGTTCTTTTTTGGGGGAGGAGTGGACGGTGCAGAGGGGGTATGTAATATTATAGGGAGTTGACATCACCAGTCGTGAAGATTTTGTTCTTCTCTCTCTTTCTCTCGCTCTTTCTTATTTACATGCCTTGTGTTGTTTATTTGAGTTTTGGACTTGCTTGTATGAGCTTTCTTATACATTGCCATGCACATCCTTGAGACAAGAGAACCCGTCGTGTTGGTCAATTTACAGCTGCTACGTTTGTGCCATGGCGCTCTTATCAGCCGTCAGTCGATTAGTCTGATACACTGATCTTGAGCAGTTCCATTAGCCAATAGTCACTCCAGTAGTTGTGTGCTAAGCTATGTGTATTTATACATAGGTTCGATCAAGTCTTTGTTATTGACCTAGAGCAGTTCCATTAGCCAATAGTCACTCCAGTAGTTGTGTGCTAAGCTATGTGTATTTATACATAGGTTCGATCAAATGTTTGTTATTGATTCAGAGCAGTTCCATTGGCCAATAGTCACTCCAGTAGTTGTGTGCTAAGCTATGTGTATTTATACATAGGTTCTATCAAGTGTTTGTTATTGATCTAGAGCAGTTCCATTAGCCAATAGTCACTCCAGTGGTTGTGTGCTAAGCTATGTGTATTTATACATAGGTTCGATCAAGTCTTTGTTATTGACCTAGAGCAGTTCCATTAGCCAATAGTCACTCCAGTGGTTGTGTGCTAAGCTATGTGTATTTATACACAGGTTCGATCAAGTCTTTGTTATTGATCTAGAGCAGTTCCATTAGCCAATAGTCACCCCAGTAGTTGTGTGCTAAGCTGTGTGTATTTTTACATAGGTTCGATCAAATGTCTGTTAAAACCAGAGAGACAGGCAAAGCCGCAAGTGACATTAATGATATTCTCATCAAACAGTTTTACACAGACATTACAATTCGCTCCTCCAAGATAGTCAACGGAAAGAAAGAAAAAAAAAGTCACGAGAGAGGTGTGGATTGCAATTTTAAAACAAAAAGGTAAAAACATGGGAAATAATAAATACATAAATAAATGAATGAATGAATTGACAAATAAATAAATAAATGCCGAACAGGAAGTGAAGTGATGTGAGCACGAGCTTCACCACTTAGTGGACCACCATGCAGTGTGAACGAGCTGAAGTGTCGACTGACGACAAACACATGTGCTGCACCAAAAAAAAATTGTCACCTGTCAAAATGTTCACCGGCGACATTTTTCTCAAGCTTCCGGAACTTGTCGCCCAAACTTTCGATTCGTCGCCGGGGTCAAGCTTTCTTCGGTCTCATTGCTAAATTTGTACGCGCGAGCGCGCGCGCGCGCGCACACACACACACACACACACACACACACACACACAGGCAGGCACACACACAGAGGCAGGCACATACACATACACACAGACACACACACACACACACACACGCATGCACACACGCACGCACTTACGCACGCGTACGCACGAATCAACAGAGAAATTAATTCAGCCCAATAGTTTATTCTTTCAAATAATGTCATTATCCCTCCATAATCTTTCGCGAAGGTCGACAAATTTCGTTTTGGGGCCAATTGGAGGAGCAAGACCGCTTGCCAAAAGTGTCACTGGTGACAGTTTGGAAAGTTGACAATTTTGGAGTAACACCGGCACCACTCCAACTGGTTGTGCAGCCAGGGAACTCACTGATGTCATGAACAGCAAGCCGTCAGGCTTCACTGATTCATGGATCGGCAGTTGGTGTGGTTCTCTCCTGTTGCCACAATATTAGAGTTTCTTCTTTTCGTGGACAGGTCTTTTTCTTGCTTTTTTTTTTTCTTTAAAAAAAACCAACCCCCCCCCACCCCCCCACCCCCAAGAAAAAAAAAATAAAAAAAAAAATAATAAAAAAATAACGGTGCCTTTTAATTTGTATTACGTTGATTTTTTGATTTTTTTACGAGAAAGCGACACTTTTTCTTCGTTTGTATTGACATTTAGGATAATTTTCTCTTTAAAGAATAGTTTCTTTTTCGTTTTTTTTTTTTTTTTTTTTTTTTTTTTAACTTTTTCGTGTGTGTTTTTTTGTGTTTTTTTTTTCTCTTTCTTTGTTAAAGCCTTCTTATTTGTATTTGTATTTCTTTTTATCACAACAGATTTCTCTGTGTGGAATTCGGGCTGCTCTCCTCAGGGAGAGCGCGTCGCTACACTACAGCGCCACCCATGTTTTTTGTATTTTTTCCTGCGTGCAGTTTTATTTGTTTTTCCTGTTGAAATGGATTTTTCTACAGAATTTTGCCAGGAACAACCCTTTTGTTGCCGTGGGTTCTTTTACGTGCGCTAAGTACATGCTGCACACAGGACCTCGGTTTATCGTGTCATCCGAATGACTATCTTAGCGATAATGGCAACGAAATTGCCTACCCCCCCCGCCCCCCGACCCCCTCCGCCCCCCCAGTTTATTTAGAATAAACGCGCAGAGATGCCATGCTGTTTGGCAGCTGGAAGGTCGGAACATGGTATGTGAGTGCCTGCATTCTGCAGGAGAAACAAGCTGACCGGACCTGTGATTAGCATCCCACTCCAGGCTGGGTGAGTGGAGGACGGTGAGAACGCAGAACAATACAACTGTTTATACAACCTCTCGTTGAGTTACGCTGCTGGTCAAGGCATCTGCTTAACATAACGTGGTGTAGCGTATATGGATTAGTCCGATCGCAGTGACGCCTCATTGAGTAACTGAACTGGACTGAACTAACAACCTCTTTTTGGTGGAGGCTGAGACTGCACTGAAGTCAACCTCAAGAAAACCCAACCGGACAGGACTAAACGAATTTCGCCCAGAACACGCTCACTTCCTTGTTTCCAGTTGCTGCATGATTATGATGCCTTATGGCATGTAGGACAACAAAGAAGGGCTGCCACTCTTGTTAGTTTTGGGGCCATAGTCTGAATGGCATCTTGAGTTCAGGGTCTTGAGTTCTCCTTTTACTGTTTCACGCCAGGTGTTCTTTGGCTTTCCTTTCTTGCGTATACCTTCTGGTGTCCTGTGAAGGGGTTTTCCAGGTGATATTATCTCGCTGTCTTCGCCTGACGTGTCTAGTCCATTTCCATTCCACGGCCTTCTCATGCTGATGATCTCCAATTTCCATTTCTCTTGATTACACTGGGTGGGTGGTTGTTGATTGGAGATGGTACTGGGTCAGAAGATGCGCATGATTCTTCGGAGGTTTTTCGTGTGGATCAAAGCACGCAGTTCCCTTCAAAAGACGTTTGGGAATATCTGACAGTGAAGACACAAGAACAAGAATTCATATCGTCTCTTGAGAATGCCTGAACAGTAAAGACACACACACACACAAAAACCAACCCATATCGTCCCTAGAGAATACCTGTCTCGAAAAGACACGAAAGTATCAACAGCCATCGTTCATTGAGAATATCTGAAACACACACAAACAACAGCTCCCATCCTCTGTTGAGAACATCGGACTGTGAAGCACACATAGCCACAACAACCCCCACCCTCTGTTGAGAACATCGGACTGTGAAGCACACATAGCCACAACAGCTCCCATCCTCTGTTGAGAACATCGGACTGTGAAGCACACACAGCCACAACAACCCACCTTCTGTCGAGAACATCGGACTGTGAAGCACACACAGCCACAACAACCCCCACCCTACAAACTGGCTCCGTGGGCGTGGCTGACCAGTGTCCTGGTGAGAATGAAGGTCCGACGTGTCACCGTGTCTCCCTGCAAGGGTAATGGGGAAGCGCCGCTGGACACGTGGCCAGGGACGTACAAGAGGAAGGGGAGTCCCCCTGTCAGGTCCACCTCCCCACAAGGGCCTACTGAGGGTGACCCTGACGAGGCTGAGGAGGTCTGTCGCCTTTCCCAGAACCCTTTGGCAGTGCTGAAGGTGAGACGTGCGTGTGAATAGAGAGGGTTGGTAGGTATGGTGGGTGAGTGTAGTGTGTGGGTGAGAAAAGAGAGCGTGTCTGTGTGTATGTGTGCGTGTGTGTGTGTGTGTGTGTGTGAGTGAGTGTGTGTTCATACAAGCTCGCGTGAGCAAATCTTTAAAAGTGAACCTCCATTAGATTACGTGGAAAGAACGAGGGCAAGGTAGTCGTAAAAACGGCTTGCTAAAACGTTGTATTATATTTGATTTGATTTGATATTGATACTAACATAGCGCTTATCCTCGGTCGGAGACCAAGCTCTAAGCGATTTACAAACTCGGGGTCATTTGCACAACAGGCTGTCTACTTGGGTGGAGGCGAATGACGGCTGCCACTGGGCGCTATTCATTCATTTCCTGTGTCATTCAATCAGATTTCAGGCACGCACGCATACACATTTAGACAGACATATAACATTTTACGTGTATGACCGTTTTGTTTATTTACCCCGCCATATA
>NC_134878.1:50004003-50024003 GCF_041734735.1 Babylonia areolata
AGTTCACTCGCAATGAGTGCTGTGCGTCTCTGCGGTCTGTCTGAGTCGCCTCTGTCCAGAAGCGTACGCACGTTCCATGTGGCAATGGTCAATGGGGTGCTCCTTGTTTTCTTCTTTCTTTCCTTTGTGTGTCGGCCGCTTGAGTAGGGTCCATATGCTGACTAGGGCGGTGTGGAGCAGGCAATGTTTAGGGCACCTTTTCTAGCCCCTTCCTCATGCCATGGAGGTGAGCAGTGCTGTCCTGAAGACGGCTGCTCAGTCGCTCAGGGGGCTGCCGATCTCCACCGCTGCTCCAATCGGTGAAAAACGACCCTATGGCCTGAGCCGCCTGTGTGCAGGTCCGCTGCTACGACTGCCAGTGTACCCACACCTGTCGCTTCGTCGCTCGCCTGTCGCCACAGTGCTTGGGAAACATGATGGTATGGGATGAAGGATGACTGACAGGAGGAGTTGCGCACCGTCAACCTCACTCTCTTGTCCGAGACTGTCTGTATCCAGTGGCAAGACGAGGTCAAGACGACTGGAGATGGAAACGGATGCAGTGGATGACCAGGATGTCCTATGTGCCTCATCCTGCCCTCAGCACTCCACAGTGCTCTGCTGCAACCGCCTTCCTCTCCGTTGAACCATGAGGGTTTCTTCCGCAGAGTCCGCCGGATCCAGTCTTCACATGCTTGGGTAGACAAGCCCTAACTCACCGAAGGTTTGAGACCCGTCGGCTACCCTCACCTAGTTTAGCCAGCCTGTCAAAGCCGTTGCCCGGGGGTTGGGCGCTGCCGCATGCTAGCAGCTTCTAGGACCCATAGGTGAGAGCTGGGTGCCGGTGGGGACCAACAGAGGACGAACCACTCCCGGAAGAGCGTGACAAGCCCCCCCTCTAGAGGTACTACCCCTCCCGTGCACCCCCTAACCCCCTAGGATATGAATAAAATAGGCATGAAATAGCAAACTAAAAGTAGACATAAAACATAAAAAGATTACAATAACAATGCAATTCAACAATACTTTAAGATGTCACATTCCACATACACACACTCTGGCATACATTTAAAAAAATTTTTTTCACAGATCTGATTATCATTAATTGCTGTTTAATAGCTGAATTGGGGTTGGTATAAAGCTGGGGGGGAGGGGTGTGAGCGCGCGCGCACGCGCGCGCGCGTGTGTGTGTGTGTGTGTACATGAATTTATGCTTGAGTGTTTGGTTGGCTGACTGTAAAGGGTTGTGCATGAAAGTTTTGTTCACTTCACTGTTTAAATGCATGTTTTTAAACATCGGTTTCTACATTGCACAGCACACTAGAGTATGCTTTTCATGGAAAGGCGCTTTATAAATTAAATCATCAGTGTGTGTGTGTGTGTGTGTGTGCGTGTGTGTGCGTGCGTGCGTGTGTGTGTCTGTGAACGCCCGCGTGCCCGCACTGATACGACTATGCAAACGGTTCATTTGAAACACGCAACAACGAACTCACAGCACGCGATCAGTTGGGTGACAGTGTTGTGGAGAGTTGCGTTCTGTCAACAGTGTGACAGTGAAGGATCCCTGAGTGTTGTTATCAACGGAAGTTAAAACCGATTTCGCGTGTGTCTCTTATCACTCGGGCATACACCCATCTCCGTCACTCAGAACCTCACCCCACTCCACATAAAATCCCACACAGAGGTACACCCTCACACGCACGCACGCACGCACGCACACACGTACGCACAGAGAAACGCACGCACACACACACACACACACACACACACGCACGCATGCATTACTACTACCTTTTTTATCATAATTATTATTTATTTATGTAAGCTTATCTATATTTTTTTTTCTCAAGGCCTGACTAAGCGCGTTGGGTTACGCTGCTGGTCAGGCATCTGCTTGGCAGACGTGGTGTAGCGTATATGGATTTGTCCGAACGCAGTGACGCCTCCTTGAGCTACTGAAACTGAAACTGAAACGCATGCAAGCATTCACACATTGTAGGTAATAGTGTTTCTTCGACGCCTAATAAAACTGGGTCGACATTAAGGCCAGACACTACAGTGAAATAACGACTTTTTTTCTCTCCAACTATTTCTCTTTTTTTCTTTTTCTTTCTTTCTTTTTTTCTTTTTTCTTTTGGTCACTTGTGGATCACAAAAAGAGTGTTCTTAGATTTCTGTCAATACCCGTTGCAAAGGAAACAAATCAAAATGGCCGCCAAACACTGTATCAAAGAAATCGGGTTTGTGGTCCATGTGGTGCATGCAAACACTTTTTGTTATGTGGATTTGATGCACAATGACATTATCGTCATTTTCACGTGAGATTGTGTTCATTCGAACAAAATAAACACTTCCGTGATTCAGCAAGCAATCTTTATTGGCAATTTTTTCATTGTTAAAGACATCTTTACAGTTGAAAAATCTGTGCATACGATAGAAGAGATGTTCAAGAATCAAAATCCATCAAAAAACCCAAATCATGAAAAATCATCTTTTGATCTCTTTTGCACTGCTGTGTCTTAAAAGGACTACTCCAGTGGAGAACACACACACACACACACACACACACACACACACACACACACACACACACACACACACTGTCCCCCTAAATCGAACAGAAGGATATTGAAAAAAATAACAGCTACATGAATATTGTTTTTCACTCTTCATATTCTCATTTTGGTTTGTGTGACTGCTTCAGGGGGCTTAATTAAATAGATTAAAACACACACACACACACACACACACACACACACACACACACACACACACAAACAACAAAATAAGACGGCTTTTGTGTCCTCACATCGTAACGTCCTGTCACAAATTTCAGACCAGTTTAATGAAAACAGGAACATTGTGTTATTTGAATTTGATCGTGGAGGACTTTCTCAAAATAGAAAACGGAAGGCATGGGATTAAGTCCCCCGTTGTTTGTCGTAGCCGTGAAAACAGTGGGGGCTGTATTTGCAAATAATTAGAAAACAAACAAACAAACGATTATGGCTCTCCAAAAACCTTTTTGTATTCTCTGTCTGTCTGACTGTCTGTCTGTCTCTTTTTGTCTCTGTCTGTCTGTCTGTCTCTCTGTCTGTCTGTCTGTCTCTCATCGTCTGTCTCTCTCTCTCTCTGCCTATGTCTCTCTCTGTGCCTCTATATATCTCTCTCTGTCTGTGTTTCTCTGTCTCTCTCTGTCTCTCTGTGCCTCTCCCTGTCTCTGTGTCTGTCTGTCTGTCCGTCTGTCTCTATCTGTCTGTCTGTCTCTGTCGTTGTCTCTCTCTCTGTGTCTCTCTGTCTCTGTCTCTGTCTCTCCCTCCCTCCCTCCCTCCCTCTCTCTCTCTCTCTCTCCCTCCCTCCCTCAGTCTCTCTGTCTCTGTCTTTCTCTGTCTCTCTGTCTCTGCCTCCGTCTGTCTCTCTCTCTATCCCCACCTCTGTCTCTCTCTCTCTCTCCCTCCCTCTCTGTCTGTATGTTTGTCTCTCTGTCTAATTTCCTCCCTCCCTCTCTCTCTCTCATCAGTCTCTGTGATTCATTAAAAACAAAAGCGCCGATCTCCCCCCCACCTCCCCGCCCTCCCCTCCCCCCCCTCCTGCACCCCCCACCCCCACCCCCCTCACACAATTCAGAGCGAAGTGCAAAGTCAACGTGACGGCAGGATATTCTGTCCACCGTGTAATGGGTTTGAACGAGGTAGATTGCTGTCCTTTATTGATAACGTCAGGATGGATTGTCGGCCCGTGCAAACATCATTTCCATTAGGATTATTATCACGATATCGAATTGATCGATAAATTTGTTGTTGTTGTTGTTTTGTTTGTTTTGTTCTTGTTGTTAGTATTGTTGTTTCTAGTTATTTTCGCGTGATGGATGATCGGGACTGGTGCAAACATTACTATTTCCATTTATGATTACATCGAATCTATCAATTGTTTTTTTTTTCTTTCTTTATAAAAAAAAAAAATTCAAGAGATATATGATCAGCTAATGCAAAAAAAAAAAAGAAAAAAAAAGGGGGGGGGGGGTTCCATTATGATTATGCCTAATTAATGAATGATCATCGTTGTGTGTGCAGTAATTTTCTTTCTTTCTCTTCCCCCACTCCCCCCCCCCCCTTCGCCTCCACCCCCCCTCTCCCCTCCCCCCAAACCCATTGATAGCTTTCTCATTATTCACAGATAGTATCAGATGCATATTATCATCGCGTTGTTATCATCGTTACTTGTTCCTCATTCATTGCACGTACAGTCATCGCCACTATTATTATCATCGCCATTGTCGTCTTATCCACGTCGTCGACAATGTCATTATCATGTTGTTGTTTTTACGAACAGGTACGAAAACAATGAATAACAGAAGCAAGGCCTTCAAGACTCACTTGGAATACACTAAAAAAAAAACAAAAAAACAACTGAACAAACTTAATCGTTAAAATGTGTTCTGTATTTGTTATTATAAAGCTTCGGGTTAAAAAAAAAAAAAAGAAAAAAAAAAAGGCCTGAGCGCAGATTCGAACCCGTCATGTTCGGATGGGAAGAAATTGTCTTACTCACTGTACTATTGCTGATCCGTGAATGACGTTCAAAAATTAATGTCTAAGGATGATTTTTTTAAGGGTGATAAATCGATTGCGGTATTCGAAGTGACAGCGCTGTTTAAATCATATTATACAGGTGTATCTCGGGCATTTAAAGATTCGTTAAGGGCAAATAAGAATTATTTTATGTCCGCGGTTAAGGAGACGTGGCTATCGCCGCAATCACACTGCAACATTTAGCTGTTTTTCTCTGGATCTAGATAGATGCACAAGTTTTTTCACACCCGCCGGGAAAGTACTACATGGTCGATTCAATTTCTCTTTTATGTTAATTCTACTTAATTAATTGAGTATCCACTTCAAAAGATTCATATGTAGTAAACACGTCGATGATGTAGTCTGTGTCACTGTATCTGTTCTATCCAGAATTTGTATTTCTTTCCATTTAATTGCGAACAAGAAAATCGAGGTCACGCCGTCCACTCACTAAGCATCGCCAACGCTACCGCAACTGGGATGCGGTAATACGGTGTTCAGTTTTGGAATCCCGGCAATGGCCTCAACGAAGTGAACCGTCAATTATACGGGAAACACGGCTTAATTCGGGAGACTTAAAAAATCTTATTGGTGTGACTGTGAAGATTTTTTTCCTACGATTTTTAAGCCAAATTTGGTATTGACGGACAAAGTATTTCCAGAGAAAATGGCAATGTTTAAGTTGACCACGGACACACAGACATACATACAGACAGACAGACAGACACACACACACACACACACACACACACACACACACACACACAAGTGAGTCAAAAAGAACAAAAACAAAAACAAAAAAAGAAAAGAGGGAGTGGGCCACATGTGAATGAATATTGATATATGTGTGTACGCTATGGAGTAATTCACTGGAAAGCTTGTTGTCAGCACTAAGTTACAAATCGTGGCCTGACCGAACTTCCTTAGGTTTCGATGTGCTATAACTGTTGTTTTTTTCGCGTTGCGCGCGCGCGCGCGCGCGTGTGTTTGGGTGTGGGTGTGGGTGCGCGCGCGTGTGTGTGTTTGCGTCTGTGTCTGTTTGTATGTTTGCGTGTGTGTGTGCGTGTGCGTGTGCGTGCGCATGCGTGCATGTGTGTGTTGATGTGTGTGTGTGAGTATGTGTATGCGTGAGTGCTGTGTGAGTGCCTCTTCAGTTTTTCTTTCCGCAGTAAAACCCTGTCAAGAAGTTCTAATACTACATAACTGTCACAAACTATAGTGCAATTTGAACACTGTTGGTGGTCAGCAGTTGACCCAAAAAATGTGAATGTGGGGGACGTGGAGCTTGGGGAACGAAGGGATGACTCTCACCATTGGACTAATTCATTCATTCATTCATTCAGTCGTTCCTTCGTTCGTTCATTCGTTCGTTCGTTCGTTTGTTTGTTCGTTCATTCGTTCGTTCATTCGTTCGTTCATTCGTTCATTCATTCATTCATTCTTTCGTTCGTTCATTCGTTCGTTGGTTCGTTCATTCATTCATTCGTTCATTCATCCATTCATTAGTTCGTTCGTTCATTCATTCGTTCGTTCGTTCATTCGTTCATTCATTCATTCATTAGTTCGTTCGTTCGTTCGTTCGTTCGTTTATTCATTCATTAGTTCGTTCGTTCGTTCGTTCGTTCATTCATTAGTTCGTTCGTTCGTTCATTCATTCATTCCCCTTTCCTTATTTTCGCCATATATTACTAGGGACAAACTTCAACACAGGCTATTACAGTAGGACTACGCTGCCTTTGCTTCCGTAGATTTGTAGTAGAAGGGAAAGGAAACCAGCAAGGTGAAGGTAGGGGTGGGGGTGGGGAGAGGGGGGGGGGATGGATGACGGGGATTGGGGGTTAGATTGAGGCTGTTACACCGGAACTGTTGCTGGAGAAGCGACCCAAACTCGCCAAATATAGATACCACTTGAGCATTGGGCATTCATATGTATTCATGTGGAGTGATAGCCTTTAGGTAACGCGTCCTCCTAGGAAGCGAGAGAATCAGAGCGCACTAGTTCGAATCCCGGCAGAGTCGCCAGCATGTTCTCCCCCTCCAGTAGACCTTGAGTGGTGGCCTGGACGCTAGTTATTCGGATGAGACGATTTACCGAGGTCCCGTTTGCAGCATACATTTAGCGCACGTAAAAGAACCCACAGCAACAAAAGGGTTGTCCCTGGTAAAAGGACGGGCGCAATAGCCGAGTGGTTAAAGCGTTGGACTGTCAATCTGAGGGTCCCGGGTTCGAATCACGGTGACGGCGCCTGGTGGGTAAAGGGTGGAGATTTTTACGATCTTCCAGGTCAACATATGTGCAGACCTGCTAGTGCCTGAACCCCCTTCGTATGTATATGCAAGCAGAAGATCAAATACGCACGTTAAAGATCCTGTAATCCGTGTCAGCGTTGGGTGGGTTATGGAAACAAGAACATACCCAGCATGCACACCCCCGAAAACGGAATATGGCTGCCTACATGGCGGGGTAAAAACGGTCATACACGTAAAAGCCCACTCGTATGCATACGAGTGAACGCAGAAGAAGAAGAAGAAGTCCCTGGTAAAAAAAAATCTGTGGAAAAATCTACTTCGATAGGAAAACATAAGAAACTGCAGGCAGGAAAAAATACCAAAAAAAAGAAGAAAAAAAAGGGTGGCGCTCTCAGTGTAGCGACGCGCTCTCCCTGGGGGAGAGCAGCCCGAATTAAATTTCACACAGAGAAATCTGTTGTGACAAAAAGAGTAATACGATGATACGATATCTGCATGATTTATCACTGTATATGTCAGACGGACAGACCGAGAGCATGCTGTCTGTTGAGAGAAGGGAATGCCTTACTGTAGGGTCAGGCGACGGGGAAGAGGTGTTAAAACGTCAATCGTCAGTCAGCGCCCAAAGGGTTAAGTGTGCTTGAGGGCTCCGCTGAACTACCTGCATGTTGTACTGTTTACATAGCTGTTTTCAGCTGTGGCGTTTATTTCCTCTTCTCTTGTACTCCGACACGTGTTTATATACATAATTATATATACATATATATATATATATTTTTTTTTACTGTGTGTGTGTGTGTGTGTGTGTGTGTGTTCGTGTTGCGCACACGTTACTGTGTGTAGTGTATATGTTTGTGATTGTGTGTGTGTGTTTGTGTGCGGTTTATCATTTCATTTTTTTAAATTGTTTTATTTGATGTTTATTTTCTAATTATTCATTCATCTATTTATCTATAAAAAAATAAAAAAATTTCCCAGTCTAAAAAAAAATTTTCTCCATCACAGTAAACCCTTCCGGTATAATACTGAATGATATTTAGGTTTTTAGATGTGGACCTGCTGAATTTCTGGGCGAGTAGTCTTCTGTTCCTGCCCTCCGACCCCCCACCCCCCACCCCCTAGCACCCCCCACCCCTCCAACACACATTCACTCCTTTCCTCAGGCCACCTCCACCTCCCCCTCCCCACCCCACTCCCCCGCCACCCCTAGTCCATATGAGCGGAAAATCAACAGGACAAATAATAACGAGTAACATGCAGTCCTATTCTGACAACATTTGTCTGTGTGTTTATCTGTCTGCGACAGAACCGCAGAGAGAGAGAGACAGACAGACAGAGAGAGAGAGAGAGAGAGAGAGAGAGAGCTCAAAACTAAAGGAAAACAAGTAGAAAAAAAACAACACCAAAAACAACAACAACGACAACAACCACAACACACACACACACACACACACACACACACACACACACACACACACACACACACACACACACATACACACACATCAAAGCAATCTAAAGCAATCAAGCACAACCGCAGAGAGAGAGAGAGAGAGAGAGAGAGAGCGCACACACACACACACACACACACACACACACACACACACACACACACACACACACACATCAAAGCAATCTAAAGCAATCAAGCACAAATTAGTACAAACCAAAACCACTTCCGGTAGCAAACAATACGAAAGCTGGTCGTCTAGAATGCTATTTGGTTACGCCACTTTGACCTAAATACAATAGTACACGTTGGGTGTCCATTGTCAGTGTAATAACACAGCCTACACAAATTACAATTAAATCATATTATTAAAAAAAAAAAGACAAAAAAAAGACAACACATACAGTAGATGTGTATATCTGATCTACCAACAAAATGATATAACAAACAGAAGGAATTAAGAAACAGTTGTTTTTCTTAGCCTTTCTTTTTCCTCCTTTCCTTTCGCTGTGTATAACATATGTTATTCAGTGCAAAGTGTTGGCAATAAATACTTCAAAGTGGCGGTAAATGGGGAAAATAACCAAAACATCAGGCTATACGTTTACAGCTAACATAGTTATAATGATGATAATAATAAGAAGAAGATACCCCTCCACTTCTGTGCTTGGGGTGAGTCCTGTCAATGTCGTCAGTATCGGCGGATTCGTGGGGGGCTGTTGTTTGAGGGACGTGGTGGCGGTCTCCACTCTGGGAGGGACGCTCACTTAGTCTGGCTCCGCGACTAAACCATTATTGTCGTTAGTAGGGGGCTTAGTAGGTGGTGTCCTAAGTACGTAAAATCAGAACAGGCACCACTGAACACCACCGAAGTGACTCAGCAGCAGTGCAGGGTCTCCTCTGGTGTGTGGCCTCCTGGCGACCTAACATCGATGGTTCCCTGTGGACTGCCGACGCTGGAACTGCGACGGACGAACCCGGGTGTGGCCGTGTATGGGGGAATCTAAATGAGCGGCGTGGGAGTAATACCACTGAAACGGTGCAGTTGAGGGGGCAGCAAAAAATTAAAAAAATAAATAAGAAGAAGAAGAAGAAGAAGACATTCACGAAACATATTGCATAGAAAGAAGTTCTCTTCCCAGTTTGTACCAGTTTGCATCTGGCTCTTTTTGATGGTCATAATGGCATCAAACGGGGTCAAGTTTGTCAGACGCCGTGCGGATTGGCCCTGCGGACTGCTTGTCCTGCTGGAGTCGGCGTTCAATCCTTGGTGTGAAGGGATTACACCAGGGGGCAGCTATGCCCAAAGGTGTGGGGGCTTGTCTTCAACCAAAGTCCTCACCATGGACACTGTGTGCGTGTGTGTGTGTGTGAGTGTGTGTGTGTGTTGGGATGTGTGATGGTGGATGATGACCTGGGAAAGTGTGTGGAAACATATAACTTGGGAAGGGAAATGTAGGTGAGTAAGAGGGTGGGTGGGTGGACACTGAAAGTGGGGCGTGTGTGATTCCTTCAGCCTGAGATTGAATGTTGGAGTGTTGAATGTGGAGTGGGGCACTCTCCTTCACTGGAGTTCTCCAAACGCACTGAAAGTCTTGAGTCACGGGGGTCTACAGACATTCTGAGGGGGGATGCCCGGACTGGAATGGAACAGCGTGACGATCGTCAAGTGAGGGAAACAGGGGGAACGTCGATGATGTAGTGGATGCAATGGACGAACATCTGGGTTTCTGTATCCACCGTGTTGCCGGGAGGCTGTTCTTGGAGATGAAGCTTCTGCTGTCACCGTTTTGGTCACTGTGGAAGTGTCGGGTCTTCGATGAGGGGGACTGATGAACATCCCGAGAAAGTCCTGCATTGTCATAAGGCTCCTCAGCACAAGGTCGGGAACTTTGGAGAACACGCTTAAGAAACAACAACAGCTGGTAAACATGCCATACTTCTTGTACTGGGGTGAGTGGTGTTTGTACACAGTGCACTTAAAAAAAAACCCCAACAACAACTGCTAAACATGCCATTGATTTTCAGAAATGATTTATCAGTAGAAAAAAAATCATGATGATAGAAATAATGATAGTAATACTAATTCTAACAATATCAGTTATTTTCAAACGTGCGTATTTGATCTTTTGCGTGAGTATACTCACGAAGGGGGTTCAGGCACTAGCAGGTCTGCACATCTGTTGACCTGGTAGATCGGAAAAAATCTCCACCCTTTACCCACCAGGTGCCGGTCACCGAAATTCGAACCCGGGACCCTCAGATTGAAAGTCCAACGCTTTAACCATTCGGCTATTGCAATCTATCATATCCGCCTGTTTATTGGTACGTTCTGTATAGAGATTTCTGCTTGATGGCGCTACATATTGAATTGATGAGACCATAGCGTCAACCACGAGCAGATACAATGGAGCTGATGACTTTGTAGGCTGAGGGGAGACAGGTTGTACACAAACCGATCAGTTCACGCCAGACTTGGGATGAACTGGGTCCGGCTAGACAGTCATTTACTCCCCAAATGCAAAACAGCTGTGTTCATGTGGGCCTGTATTCCTTCTTCACGTCGCCAGTGAACTAGAGAGAGAGAGAGGAGAACGTGTGTTAGCCCAGGTATAAGAGGAAGGTCACGCGTCATTGATCATGAATGAAATTGTGTAGTTAAATTTAACGCCCTCTCTCTCTGTGTGAGTTTAACGCTCCTCTCTCTCTCTCTCTCTCGCGCGCGCGCTCTCTCTGTGTGTACATCTCTCTCTCTCTCTCTCTCTCTCTCTCTCTCTCTCTCTCCAGAACGCTATGTTGCTAGTCTGGCAATGACTGACTGACTGGTGAGCATACAGAGAACGTTTGGCTTTTGTTTGTTTTAAATGTTATGCTAAACATTTTGTATCCCAAGGAACACGTGCGTATAAGCATAAATTTTCTGGTTCTTCTATCTTAAAGAATAAAGAATGCATCACAACAAATTTGTATCTACGTACATACGCACACAAACATACCTGCACGCACGCACGCGCGCGCGCACACACACACACACACACACACACACACACACACACACACACACACATCCTCCCTCGCTCACTGTTTGTCTGTCTGTATATATATATATATATATATATATATATATATATTTCTCTCTCATAACTTTTTTTTTGCATTATAAAAGCATCTCCTTATAGCAGTCCCACACAATGTTTACTAAGTTTAGACACGTGAACTCCAATATTTTCCTTGTGTTGTACAGTCATAAATCTAGTTTGTTGTACAGTTGTTTTTGTAGAGGAAAAACGTACACTATTCTCATTCAGAAGACAGTTCATGTTTTGTATTGACAACTGTAATCAAACCGAACAGGGTGGCCGTCTGTCATATTCATACACAACACAAAGAAAACGTTTTTTGTCATGTGGTGTGCTTTCCGAGGCCATGCAGTTCTATGCTGTGTTGAAAGAACGTGACTATGTTTCACCGACATAATTGAGACCAACAGCATTGTAGCTGATCGGGCGGTTTTTATCTCTCAAACATGTTTGTCACGTGCATTGATAGTTGATATGGACAGCACGCCTGCCCCCGCCCCCCCACCCCACTCCAAAGAGTCTGGAAACATATAACGCCCCCCCCCCCACCCCCGCCCACCCCCACAATCTCCTGCATCACAACCTGACAGCATATGGCAAGGTGCTTCACTGGAGTGGTCATCCAGGAGGAGAGTGACCTAAATGGTGTGGTCACCTTCTGTTGACGTGTCCACCGAAGAAGCGAGAGAACCTGAGCGCATGATCGAATACCACAGTCGGCAGTATTTTCTCTCCCCCCCCCCCTTTCTGCTCGACCTTGAGTGGGTGTGGTCTGGACGCTATAGTCATTAGGGTGAGACGATTAATTAACCGAGATCCCGTGTGTAGCATGCACTTAGCGCATTGAGGAGAACCCATTGTTGTCACTGATAAAAATTCTGTAGAAAAATCAACTATAAAGGAAACACAAATACACTGTCTGTCAGGGGAAAAAAAGTGTCGCTGCACTGTAGCAACGCGCTCTCCTCGGGGAGAACAGTCCGAATTTCACAATGAGAAATCCGTCGTGAGGAATGCAATACAAACCAATACAATCCAGTACAACACAACACAATACTGTCCAATCCAATCCAATCCAATACAATACAGTACAAAACAATGTCCTCATGGTTACAACCCGCACACAGACACGGCTGAACCTGAATGTTATGATCACAAATCCCTGTTGTCAACACACGCAGCATATCAAGCAGGCACGTAAAAGCCAATGCCATCATGCATGTCGGTTTCGGTTGGTTACAGATTCACGAACATACCCAACATGTATAACCACGAATGTGGGTGCCGATAGGAATGCCTAAACGTCGGGGAGAAAACGGTGGTACCTATAAGTCCACTCACACAAACGAACGTGGGGTTTGTAGTCCACGAAAGCAGAGAACGAAAAAAGAGACACACGACAACACGAGAACTTCAAGTCATAAGACCTTTGAGATAGGTACTTTCATAATTTCATGTATTCCACAGAACTTATGACCTGATGCACACGCTTTTGTGTCTGTTCTCTTGAACTTTTTACTCCATCCGGTCCAATCCTTTCGAAACTTAATCTTTCCAACCACTAGAACCTCTGCTGCCATGTGATTGATATCTGGAGAATGACTGCTGCACGACCAAGGTCTTAAGGCCTGCACACATTTGTCATTGAAAGTTTTGGCGTTCACCGTAGTCATAAAGGTGGAGACAAAGACTAGCGTGGGGAAAAAGAAAAAAAAAAAAGAAGAAGAAGAAGAAAGAAAAAAAATCCGTCGGCTGATAATCACGTATACTAAACAATCCTCGGCAATCTGTCAAACCTGGCAGTGACTGAACTTCGTGCCGGTTGATTCTGATGCTAACATGCATTGGTAGAATAGTTCAGTCAGACATCTTTCAAAGATTTTCGCCCACCCGTTTTGGCCGGCGCAGTTTGAGTGTAAACTGTAAACTGCTATCTTACTGTAGAAATTCCCCATATGTAAAATGAGTCAGAAAGGAATGTACTCTCATTTCTCAGGCCACACCGGGGTTGGGCAAAGCCTGTCTGTGGATTTGAATTCTGTGGTTTGATATGATATAATATGATAGCACAGGTTGGTAAGGCTGTTCAGCCTATATCTGATCTTGCTGATCTACCTTGGTCTGCTCTGACTGTCTGTCAGTCTTTTGACTCTGAACCAGCCTGACACTGTTGTCAGTGTGATTTGTGACAGCAACAGGCTACCATAGATTCCGTGGACGCTCTTTTTCTTACTCTTTTTTTTTTTTTCAATGAAAAATAACAAACAAGGACAACTACTCTGGTAAGACAAAGGTACACAACTTTAAGTCATTGCGATTTCTGCGCTTTTGTCTCATCATCAATCACAGCTTTTTTTCTTTTATTAAAATTTGATTTTTATTATTATTGATAATTGGTATTTCTCTGCCTCTCTATGCGTCACTTAATTTCCAATCATGATAAATGAAATGTTTGGTTTATAAAAATAAAAAAGAAGATAGAACACCTCTAATTTAAACACATTTGTTTTAACCTGATCCATCAAATTTTCATGTGGGCAACTTCAAAACATAGCATCATTGGAGTCTGTATTGCTTGAGTCTTGTGAGGAAGTAGAACAGTTGAAACTGAGTCATGTCATGCATCAACTGGGGGAAATGGTAATGGTGTTGTGGTGCGTTGTGTATGAAAAAACTACATCAAACAAACTTCACGCGCACGTGCACCCACTCTCGCTCCGATCCTCCGTCGATACAACGATATCAACACACCCACTTATATAATATGATATAATATTATAATATAATATAGTATAACTCACTCAGTACGGTCAGTCCTCTCTTCTCCTCTACACAGACCCCTCGGATGTCCAGTGGGTGTCTGAATGACCCAACCTTTAGCTTCCGTCGTCAGAACTGTGGTATTCTTTGTCAACTTTCACCTCTTCAGTATAAGAGCCTTCCGCTTGCAATATTTTGATGATGGTAATTGGGCTGAAACGCTGTTAACGTCGTCTCTTTCGCCGTTCGTATGGAGAGAGATAATATGATATGATATGATGGGTGTGGATTGTGTGTGTGTGTGTGTGTGTACACGGAAAGAAACAGGCATTCAAACCCCCATCCCAACCATACCACGTTTATCTCAATTTTCCAGGCAGAGAAAAAGGAATCGACAACACGTCGATAACACCGTGATAAATGAATCGGGCTTGTCAACAAATCCACACTGTAAGGCAAGGAGCTTTTTTTTGTGTGCTAACCTCTCCCCTCAATCCCACCATTTAAGGGTTTAGTTCGCTGCCGTGTGAACGATAAGGACAATGACCGCTTTGTGATCGAAATCTTCTCGCACTCATTTTGTTCTTGGCACCCCTGGGGTGGGGGGGTGGGGGCGGGGGGTGGGGGGTGGAGGGGGTGTCACAGAAGACAGAAGATCCTAGCGCTGAATTAAAAGACTGTTAACAACATGCACACGCACGCAAAATAAATTTATAATGGGATTGATAATTATCAAACCAAAAGAACAGTTGCACAGTTTAAAAAACTATTTTCCAAATGTACATAGAAAATGAAATTAAACACCCCCTTTTTTTTTTATTATGCTGCTGTGATCTGCAAATCGGTTTGGTGCGAAGTGAATTTATCGACATTATTATCGAAGATTTTGTTCCGTTCTGTCGCAAGCATGTGTTACGCATGCTGTTCGGTAGTTGTTGTTGTTGTTTTTGTCTTTTGGGGGGAGAGGGGTTGTGGGGGGGGGGGCGGGGTATCAAATGCTTTACGTTGGCCCGACAGTTGTTGCACCGCCTGCACTAATTATTGCCAAGAAAGGAAAGAACAGAAGTGTACATTTTGTGACACAACCATATTATTCACGCAATCAGTTACCTGAAACGCGCACCCCCCCCCCCCCCCCCACCCCCCCCCCCCCCCCCCCCCCCCCCCGCCCTCCGCACCCCCTCTTCCCCTGCTACACCAACCATGCTGTTAAGGTTCTTTTCTTGACTTCACTTAAAGCAACCATCCCAAAACATCCCACCCTATCCACTAACACCAGACAATTTTGTTTTGCTTTCACCAGTTTGATCAACATCAACAAGTCTTTCTGCAATAACTACAACAGTCTTTCCGCCCGCAATAACTACAACAAGTCTTTCCGCAATGACTACTTTCTTTTCTGGCCATCCTTCTGCTCTTCCTGCTGCCCTCCTTCTCTCACCAATTCCAACACACACACACACACACACACACACAGACACACACACGCACACACACAGACACACGGACACACACACACAAACACACACACACACAAACACACACACGCACACACACAGACACACACACACAAACACACACACACACAAACACACACACACACACACACGCACACACACAGACACACACACACACGCACACACACAGACACACACACACACACACACACACACACACACACACACACACACACACACACACACACACACACACACACCTTGAGCGCCCCCTACGAGAAACGTTTCGGGATAAGTGCTTTTGTGAAGTCAGAGGGAGAGAGACCGTAACAGCACGGGAGGAGAGGGGTGGGGGTTCCTGGCCTTGAAGACGTGAAAGTTCTCCCGGGCAACTGAACTGAACAGACCCCAGTGGGCCTACGGAAGGGGGAGGGAACGTTCAGGACATTACACCGGAATCGTGAAAACGCCATGTCATCGTTAGGTTAATAATGTGCGCACTGATGTGTGTGTGTGTGTGTGTGTGTGTGTGTGTGTGTGTGTGTGTGTGTGTGTGTGTGTGAAAGAGAGAGCGCGCGCGCGAGAGAGAGAGAGAGTACGGTGATGAATTTGTTTGCCAGTGCAAATACAGTCGCCCGAGTGATGGAACGCTTTTTTTTTTTCTTTTTTTTTTTTCGAAAGAGGAGTGGCTCTTTTTCCTCCACAAAACTCTCCACACAATTTCAGGTGGCGGTAGCGATATCGTGTGAGTGCGTCATGTAAAACCGGCATGCTTTTTTTGTTGTTGTTGTTGTTGCAGTACGTAGTTGTTCTTTCTGTTATCGGTCACCCAGGCAGAAAAGAGAGTGGGTGATAGATCTGCGTGACACAACAGTTCTGTGAAAAGGGGAACGATCTCACGGGGGGACCCCACCATCTCATCCCCCCACCCCCCTCCTTTCTGACTGCTTTGCACTGACCACGCACCCAAAAAATAACTGGTCCGGCTGTACGCATGACTTCGTTTGACCGGCTCGGTGAGCCCTGCGCTGAGAGGGAAACTTATCGTTTGCTTTACCGGGTAGTGTTGTTTGTCACGAAAAGGAAAACCCCAAGGGTGCTCCTCGTCAGCGGTTGGTGATTAAAAAAAAAAAAAAGGTCGGACAAAAACTAGTCAAATCTTGGCTACCTATGGCTGTATCGACAACACCCAAGAACGTTTTACGTGTGTACTGCATTGATTAGGTGTGTCGAACATCGGTTGGGGTGTCAAACATCGAGCTCGAAAATCATGCGAAATTAAAAGTTGTGCACTTCACAGTTTTCAGATTGCCAAGCAGACGACAGTGTCTCTGTGACTGTCATTGAGGATTTCGCACGTCAGTTTAGGCAATTATGATGACACTGAAGTGAACATACCAGTATTTATTTCCTTATTAACGTTTTCGTTCAATTGTTAACTGTGTGAACTTAGTCGTGTAACAGCTTTGTACAGCGACAGCTCAGTAGCCCCAACACAACTCCAACACTTCCTCTCTCTCCTCAACAGGTCGACAGACGAGAAGGGGGTGGTGGAAGGAGTGTGAAGGGTATGTTTGTACAACTCTGGTTGGTTTGTTTGTCGCGGCGCGCTCAAACGTCTCTCTCACTCTTGCGCCCGCTTGAGTATTGCGCAGGGCTGTGTCGACGTCTTGCAATGTGTCTGTAAGTTAATAACAAATAGCATTATTCTTGCAGTGTCATCATTCGTCGGCTTGTCAATGACCAAACACATCCGCCGCCAGCGCACCAGTCTGTGATCAAAGGTGTTGAGGCATTTGAAGTCCGAGCGAGAGCGAGCGATGTTTGTGCTCAGTTTCGAAACTGAAAACTCGTCCGAAATCCGTTGTTCATTCACCGAAAACAGGACAGACGCTGAGGTGTACCCCAAGTGAAAGCACTCCAAATGGCTTCCCCGACACGGGATAGCGACGAACGGCAGCTGGTGAAATTGTTAGGGTGTGACTCCGACTTCGAGCCTATTATTGCGTATGTTCCCCAGCAAGGCCCCCACCGTCACACCCACCATCACCATTCCCCCGGGCCACCCAAGGGGAGCAGGCCTCGGTACAGGTGGGGTATGATGAAGAAAGTTCGCCGGATGGGCCGACAGGTGAGACAGCTGTCCAAGCTGTCCAAGATGAAGTCAGGATCCACAGAGGTTGAGGAGGAAGGGGAGGCTGACGTGTGTCTGTTGGAGGACAGTCCTTTCCGTATGCTGAAGGTAAATGACAGGATGTTTTACGTTGTTTCTATCACAGACTCTGATGGTTCAAAATGTTTTTAGCGATCATCCCGTTTGTCTGTCTGTTTGTCTGTCTGTCAGTCTCTATGTCTGTCTGTCTGTCAGTCTCTATGTCTGTTTATGGGTCTTTGTCACTGTCTGTCTGTCATTCTTTTTCTCACCCTCTTTCTCCCTGTCTCTGCCTGCCTGCCTGCGCGCGCGCGCGCGTGTGTGTGTGTGTGCGCTCCGCATTTCAGCATTTGTGTCTCTGCGTTTATCATGACTCTCCCCCCCCCCCCTGTCCCTGGAGGGGATAGATAGGTCCCCAGACCGAACAAACACAAGAGCAATAAGAAATATTCCATAGAAGTGTTAAGATCCAGTTATCAGTAACATTTTCAAACAAGGTGGAAGCAAAGACACAATTTTAAAAAATCATAACTCCACCAGTACATAGAACATATTTTTTGTTTGTCTCTGGGATCAAACAATACAAGTTTCTTGGTTGGTTGGTTGTTTGTTTGTTTGTTTGTTTTTTTTTGTTTTTGTTTTTGTTGTTGTTTTTTTGTTTGTTTTTTTGACAATGCGGAAAAAATCTTGTGTGGTTAAAGAAATACTTAGGAAAATATTTTTCGTCAAGATCTTGCAAGCGGAGCGAAGTATGCGCTTTTCTGTATCCTGCAGAAATTATCCAGTTTAGAAAATCAATCTTTTGAATTGTTTATGAAATTATTTGACTGTCAGATTCAACCTATTACACAATACGGAGCTGAAATTTGGGGTCTTTGCGAATCAGCAATTCACTGTGAAAAAGTTCATTTATTAGCATTAAAGAAATTTCTTGGGGTGACTATGAAAACACGTAATGATTTAATCTATGCTGAAACTAATACGCTATCCAATATATTTGAATTCGATTATGAGATGTATTTCTTATTGGTTAAAAATAATGCGAATGGAAAACCTGAGACTGCCAAGGAAAGCCTACAACATGTTACATGATTTGGATAATAGAGGGAGAACTAACTTGATATCAAAGGTGAGAATAAAACTGCAGGATTTAGGTGGCTAAATCAAGGAGTAGAGGATATTTAAACGGATTTCTACGTACACTTCGCTCGAGACGAATCGACTGTCGTTGGCAGGAATGGTCGAGCCATATCCAAGATGGTAATCGTTTTGATTTTTGTAGACAGATGAACTTGAGATATACGGTAAAGTTTATTTGGCTATGAATATGGATAGACATTTAAAATGTATCATAGCAAAGTTTAGATTCGGAATTTCTGATTTGTTTACGCATTTTTACCGTTACAGGCAACATAAAGATAGTGACCTTGTTTGCCCTTTATGTAAAAGTGCGACGGAGAGTGAACTCCACTTTGTACTTTGTTGTCTTGTGTTGAGTTATCTTAGAAATCAGCTGATACCTTCAAAATATCATGGGCAGCCCTCCATGTTCAGACTGTATTTGCTTATGTCATCCACTAAGGAACACGTTGATAAACAGCTAGCAATTTACTTGTATAAAGCCTTAAAGATTAGAAATACAATATGCAGTTGAGTGTGTGCTATTTTTCCTCTTTTTTGTTATTCTGTGTGAATAAGACTTAATGCAGATAATGACTGTTTTTCTCATTTTCAGGTTACAACTGTGTTATGTTACATATCTGAATATATTCCCGATACTTCCTTAACTCCTGTGGAAAGAGGTCATTTTCCGTCTTCGGCCCAACAACTTGGAATTCTCTGCCTATTGCTCTCAGACAAACAACTCATCTATCTACCTTTAAAGCAAATCTTAAAACTTATCTCTTAAAAAAATACTTGTCATAACTCAAATAGTGCTGTTGTCCCAGGCCCATAGCAATGTGAGTGTGTGTGATGGGAGAGTAGAGAGAATGGGGGTGGGTAGATGGTGGTGGTGGTGTGGTTCGAAAGGGAGAATGACCCGATTTTTACACCATTTACCTTTTCTACTCAAAATTTTATTTTACAATTTTTACAGAATCTGTGGCATGCAGATTACAATTATGTTCCTTTTTACATGTATGTATTTTAAGTGAAAATTGCTGTCATCTCAGCCGTTTAATCATGTGTGTGTGCGTGCGTGTGTGTTAATGTGAGTGTTGGAGTGTAACAGTTGTAGTATTGATAATATGTTACTTTGTGAGTTTTATGCATTGTGTTTTTATAATATTAATTATTCTG
>NC_134878.1:50026503-50034003 GCF_041734735.1 Babylonia areolata
ATATATATATTTGCAGCTGTACTTATTTTACTGTTTCCCTTTTTTTCCTACTGTGTTTTGCCAGTGATAACTCCTTTGTTGCCGTAGGTTCTTTTACATGGCAAGACAGCCTGATTACTGTCTTTCTACTTTCTGTGCAGCTTTGTGGATATGCTCCGCATGACGCACTGATTATTATAGTCCCGTTCCATAACATGGCACCCTCTGTGGGGGGTGCGTGGGGGGTTTGGGGGTCAGTTCCAGACTCTGTCTGTCTGTCATGGAGAACGATATCCGTTCACGTTTGTATATATATATTATATATTTTATATATATATATATATATATATATATATATATCGGGTGTCCCCAGAAAGTGAACCGCTTTTTGACAAGTATTTTCTCAGTGATGGAGAAACCGAATTCATTGAAAATTTTCACACTGTAACCTTAGGGTATCATCAACAAGTCTGCAAAATGTCTAAATGTTCTGATGCAAATTATGCGAGTATTGTCAAATTCAAAACAGCATGTCAAAAAATCCAGTATCAGAGGAAAACTCATTTATTTCAGTTTATGCTCAATGTGGCCTCCATCTACCTCCACAACTAAAGAAAGCCGTTTCTTCCAAGCAGAAATGCTTTTACGTATTTTTTCCACTGATATATCCTCCCATGACATAATTATCCTGTCCTCTAACGCCTGCTCGGTCAGTTTGTCTCTCACTCCCCGGTAAACTTTCCCATTCAGAGAGTCCCATATGGCATAATCCATTGGGTTACGATCAGGACTTTGTGGAGGCCATTCATCCTTCTTGATGAATTCTGGTGTAGCCTCCTCCAGATGGGCCTGGGTTACCCTGCTTGTGTGTGAAGGAGCCCCATCTTGCTGAAACACGTAATTTTTCTAGGATAAAGACGCGTACAATCCGAGAGAAGATTGTCATCCAATAACTGAATGTAGCTTTCACTATTAACCTTGGCTCTATTAGTGTCAATAAAATGAATGTTTGTTTTTCCTTTCCATGATACTCCAGCTGAAACCATTATCTTTTTTGAAAATCTAGAAGTCTCATGATAGGGGCGAGATGGCTGAATTTCTCGTTTCCGTTTCCCATGAACGCGATCGTTTTGGCGATTTTTAGCTATCTCTAACGTAAAGTCTTTCTCGTCTGTGAAAATGATCCTTTTCACACCACTGGCCGAGTAGCGGTCATTCAAGTCACTGCAGCGAGTTTTTCTTTTCCCTCTAACCGTTTGGTCCCTCCTTGATACCCGTATCCTCTTGAAGGGCTTCAGCTCCAGTTCTTTCGCCATTCTTTGCACAGAAGACTTGCTCACTCGTAAATCGCTTGCAACTTCTCTTAGAGTTTTGTGGGTCCCTGGGTTCTCCTCCTGGGATTGAATTAGTTC
Source organism: Babylonia areolata (assembly GCF_041734735.1). NCBI lineage: Eukaryota > Metazoa > Mollusca > Gastropoda > Neogastropoda > Buccinidae > Babylonia > Babylonia areolata. The sequence goes on from NC_134878.1 coordinate 50,027,895, forward strand.
CTCAACACGGTCCTTGTTCTCTTCCGAACATGCAGTCTTGGGTCTTCCGCTGCCAATTTTACGTGCTACTGACCCTGTAGTGCGTATTTTAGCGATAAGTCTATTTACAGTGACATGAGTCCACCCCTTGCCTGGAAATTCCTTTACGATCCTTCTTTCACCCGAGCTTTTCTCCTAGAAACAGCTTTCAATGGTAACCTTATCATTTTCACTCAAAGGCATGGTTGATCCTTCCAAACTGAAACTTTGGACAGAACTGATTTTGGATACAGACGACAATAAAAAAAAAAATAAAATAAAAAAATCAATAGACATGACACCCAGACAGGCTATTTTTAGACTGACACTGACTGACAGATGCCAACACCTGGCAGCTGGCATGAACATGATGAAGTCACATTGCACAGCTCTGATATTGGATTTTTTGACATGCTGTTTTGAATTTGGCAATGCTCGCATATTTTGCGTCCGAACGTTTAGATATTTTGTAGAATTGTTGATGGTACCCTAAGGTTACTGTGCACAAATTTTCAATGAATTCGGTTTCTCTGTCACTCAGAAGAAAATACTTGTAAAAAAAAAAAAAGCGGTTCACTTTTTGGGGGACACCCGATATATTTTTTTATGAGGTTCAGTTTGGATAGGCTGACCCCATTTTGCCCTCCACTGGGTTCAAGATTAAGTTGGAGAACACCCGCTGCTTTGATAAGGGATAGGGATATTGTCGACAGTATTGTCTGTGGTTTGCATTCAGTTTTATCTGAATATGTTGTCATTCAGTGTTTTGTTTTATTTGACTTCTTCGTTGTCCCACTGTTTGGTTTCAATTGATCTATCTTGTCATTTAAAAAAAAAAGAAGAAGAAGAAAGTTTTGTCAGTTTTTGATGTTATTTTACCATTATCATTTTACATTGTCCGTATATATATATTTTTTCATTTTATACTATATTATCTATTACTTTTATTTTGTTCAGTTTTTTAGCAGTGTCGTATTTTATCTTATATCACTTTGTCAGTGTTTTTGTTTCATTTAAAGGTATTTTGCTATTCTTTTTTCCCCCTTATGTTACCGAGGCCTTTAAAATAAAACAACGAAAACAAACTGGTAACTGATACTTGCCAACTACATACCGCAAACATGATACGTTTTTCTTCAAAATAATCAAACTGTAATCGAAAGTCAGCAATCAAAAAACTTGTGCAATATTTATAAATGCATCTGGTCCAAATGACAACGTAACGTTGCGAAATCGTGATATAATCAGAGAAGGGAGGGTGGGGGAGAGAGAGACAGAGAGACAGAGAGAGATGTCGTTGAGGGATATGTGTAACATTAACCCCTAGACAGCTGCCGACGAGAAAGCTTTTCTTGAAGGACTGTCACCTCACTGAGATACGACAGACAGAGACAGGTGTCAGTCATTAGTCTTTGTTGGTCTCCCTCAAGTAGTTGCACTGTTTTGTGTCAGCAAAGACAGTTGCATCACGTAATACCACCAATTTCGTTTCACCAAACTTCAGCAGTGAAGGGGTTAAGCGTGTTGCGTGGCCAGAGACTGACAGCACGTGCCAGCCACCGGCGAGGTGTCGGAATGTGAGTGTTTTGGATGAATAATGGAGGATGTGCGGCACAGGGACGTGCATCCATTCCTTGATCTCGTCGTGAATATTTCACCTCGCACGTTCAGATGCTGGCACTCCTGGCCTGTAAATGTGTGGTCTGGGTTTGGCTGGTTGGTTTGATTGTTTGTTTTTCTCCGCCATGAGCTCTTTTCCGTTCACTTTATATACTTTAAACGGGGTGGGCGAGAGGGGTGGAGCGGGGGAGGGGGGATGAATCCCTCGTCTCCCTATCTTTATCTCTCTCCTCCCCCCCCTTCCCGCCTCTCTCCTCCACAATCCCACAATCCCCGCCTCTCCCCCCTATCTCTTTCACGTGTTTGTTTAACCCAATCCGCATGAAGGGTGCATCCCAAGTCACTTATGAACATAACACCAGAAATCTTACAAAACTATCGTGACTCGGTTAAAAAGAAAAGCAAAATGTATTGTTTAGAATAATCATGATGATTGGTGCCAGAACAATTCTTTGATTTTTCTTGTTTTGATGTTTTATTGTTGCTGTTGATTTTAGCATCATTTTGTCTGCTAGATAACAAAAAAAGTAGTGATAGACATGGCCTGAAAATAGCATGGTTAGTATCGTATAATCGTCTACGCGGAAAGTAATATCATTTGAGTGGTATGGTCGTCTAGCAGACAAGAAACAATATTAGTGTGATAAGACCATCCGCTGTTAAGAAACTGGATTGTCAACATGATATGGCTATTTGCTGGAGAGGCAACCTTATTGTTTTGGTGTGATCATCTTCTAGAAAAGCAGTATTGAGTAATGTGACATAATCATTCGCCAGTAAATTGACTTGGGTAGTGTGGCAGAGTCATCTTCCATGAAAAAAAAGATATTGTTTAAATGTTATGGTCAACCACCATAAATGTAAAATATGCTTGTGTGGTATGATCATATACAAGAGAAACAAGATTATTAGTGTGAAAAGATCGTTTGCATGCTGGTGTGGTATGATCATATACAAGAGAAACAAGATTATTAGTGTGAAAAGATCGTTTCCATGCTTGTGTGGTATGATCATATACAAGAGAAACTAGATTGTATGATCATATACAAGAGAAACAAGATTATTAGTGTGAAAAGATCGTTTACATGCTGGTGTGGTATGATCATATACAAGAGAAACAAGATTATTAGTGTGAAAAGATCGTTTACATGCTGGTGTGGTATGATCATATACAAGAGAAACAAGATTATTAGTGTGAAAAGATCGTTTACATGCTTGTGTGGTATGATCATATACAAGAGAAACCAGATTATTAGTGTGAAAAGATCGTTTACATGCTGGTGTGGTATGATCATATACAAGAGAAACCAGATTATTAGTGTGAAAAGATCGTTTGCATGCTGGTGTGGTATGATCATATACAAGAGAAACCAGATTATTAGTGTGAAAAGATCGTTTACATGCTGGTGTGGTATGATCATATACAAGAGAAACCAGATTATTAGTGTGAAAAGATCGTTTATATGCTGGTGTGGTATGATCATATACAAGAGAAACAACATTATTAGTGTGAAAAGATCGTTTACATGCTGGCGGTGTGGTATGATCATATACAAGAGAAACCAGATTATTAGTGTGAAAAGATCGTTTGCATGCTGGTGTGGTATGATCATATACAAGAGAAACCAGATTATTAGTGTGAAAAGATCGTTTGCATGCTGGTGTGGTATGATCATATACAAGAGAAACCAGATTATTAGTGTGAAAAGATCGTTTGCATGCTGGTGTGGTATGATCATATACAAGAGAAACCAGATTATTAGTGTGAAAAGATCGTTTGCATGCTGGTGTGGTATGATCATATACAAGAGGAAACCAGATTATTAGTGTGAAAAGATCGTTTGCATGCTGGTGTGGTATGATCATATACAAGAGAAACCAGATTATTAGTGTGAAAAGAGTCGTTTGCATGCTGGTGTGGGTATGATCATATACAAGAGAAACCAGATTATTAGTGTGAAAAGATCGTTTGCATGCTGTGTGGTATGATCATATACAAGGAGAAACCAGATTATTAGTGTGAAAAGATCGTTGCATGCTGGTGTGGTATGATCATATACAAGAGAAACCAGATTATTAGTGTGAAAAGATCGTTTGCATGCTGGTGTGGGTATGATCATATACAAGAGAAACCAGATTATTAGTGTGAAAAGATCGTTTGCATGCTTGTGTGGTATGATCATATACAAGAGAAACAAGATTATTAGTGTGAAAAGGTCGTTTACATGCTGGTGTGGTATGATCATATACAAGAGAAACAAGATTATTAGTGTGAAAAGATCGTTTGCATGCTTGTGTGGTATGATCATATACAAGAGAAACCAGATTATTAGTGTGAAAAGATCGTTTGCATGCTTGTGTGGTATGATCATATACAAGAGAAACAAGATTATTAGTGTGAAAAGATCGTTTACATGCTGGTGTGGTATGACCATATACAAGAGAAACAAGATTATTAGTGTGAAAAGATCGTTTGCATGCTGGTGTGGTATGACCATATACAAGAGAAACAACATTATTAGTGTGAAAAGATCGTTCACATGCTGGTGTGGTATGATCATATACAAGAGAAACAAGATTATTAGTGTGAAAAGATCGTTTGCATGCTGGTGTGGTATGACCATATACAAGAGAAACAACATTATTAGTGTGAAAAGATCATTTACATGCTGGTGTGGTATGATCATATACAAGAGAAACAATATTATTCGTGTAAAAAAAAGAAAAAAAAAAAAAAAGAAAAAAAAGATCGTTTATCAGAAACGCGATATCATTAGTGTGGGATGACATTTTTTTCAAGAACTGCACTGCAGCATCGTTGGTATGGCATGATCACCATGTTCAGTCCCGTTGTTAACAGCACCACTGGAATCGCTGTGGGATCATCAGCAGGGAGCAGGAGTCCATTGTCGCCCAGTCATTCAGCGCGCGTGACCGTGTCACTGAGCGGTTCCGCACAGTCCTCGGGGCATCGACACATCGTGGAAACCGGGCAGACCGTGTGCTATGCTCTGTGATAATGGGAGCCGTTTACGTGATTCCAGGGCAGCAATACTGGGCCAAGTTACACTTTAATGAAATTTGTTTGCCCAGAATCTGCCATCATAGGTCATGTCACTGAGCTATCCATTAAAAAAATTAACGTTTTGCATTTTTGATACCGCGACAGCCGGCTTGAAAGATCGGATTTTTTTTTAAAGCAAGACATCTGCATGTGAGATTATTTGTATTTGTACTTCTTTTTATCACAACGGATTTCTCTGTGTGAAATTCGGGCTGCTCTCGTCGCTACACTACAGCGCCACCCATTTTTTGTATTTTTTCCTGCGTGCAGTTTTATTTGTTTTTCCTATCGAAGTGAATTTTTCTACAGAATTTTGCCAGGAACAACCCTTTTGTTGCCGTGGGTTCTTTTAGTGCGTTAAGTGCATGCTGCACACGGGACCTCGGTTTATCGTCTCATCCGAATGACTAGCGTCCGGACCACCACTCAAGGTCTAGTGGAGGGGGAGAAAATATCGGCGGCTGAGCCGTGATTCGAACCAGCGCGCTCAGATTCTCTCGCTTCCTAGGCGGGCGCGTTACCTCTAGGCCAACACTCCACAGGATTTCTCCAACGATTTTACAATTCTCCAGTTGATCCAGACGTGGGAACCAGATTTTAACTTAGGATACATACAAGTACTGGAGCTAAAATTGTGGAAGTAAAACTGAACGTTTTCTTCCGAGAATGCAGAAAGTGTGGACGAGACTACAAAACCGGAAGTTTGAGAGGTCTGGCTTCACTGCTGTTGGTGGCGATGTCACCTCCTCTTCCCTCGAGAACCGCTCAGCAAGAAGGAGAATACGAAAATGGTCCGCATCCTTTGAGTCATCGAAAGAGATAAAGGTGATTTCTTTTTCAATTATTTACATAGTCGTCGAGGTTATGCAGCCCTGTGTGTGTGTGTGTGTGTGTGTGGTTTGCTTGAGCGAGCATGCGTTGCGTGTTTAAGAGCAGATTGTAACCAAAATGAACTATGATTATTTCTCTGAATTCGAAACAAGCCGCTGTCTTCACGAAAAGCGCACACCTGCAGGGCAAACAGCACTCATTGTTTCTGCTTGTTGATATTTCTCTTTGATAACTCACATGCCTGTCAAAGTGGACCTTTCCACAGATTTTAAGCTGGGTGTATCATGTAACTACTTCGTCTCCGTGGGTTTTTGTACCTGCGATATATTGTATTGTATTGTATTTCTCTTTTTGTCACAACAGATTTCTCTGTGTGAAATTCGGGCAGCTCTTCCCAGGGAGAGCGCGTTGCTACACTACAGCGCCACCCATTTTTTTGTATTTTTTCCTGTGTGCAGTTTTATTTGTTTTTCCTATAGAAGTGGATTTTTCTACATAATTTTGCCTTTGTTTTTCCTATAGAAGTGGATTTTTCTACAGAATATTGCCAGAAACAACCCTTTTGTTGCCGTGGGT
>NC_134878.1:50049003-50121503 GCF_041734735.1 Babylonia areolata
CTTTTTATCACAACAGATTTCTCTGTGTGAAATTCGGGCTGCTCTCCCCAGGGAGAGCGCGTCGCTACACTACAGCGCCACCCATTTTTATTTATTTATTTTTTGTGGGGTTTTTTGTTTTTGTTGTTGTTGTTGTTGTTGTATTTTTTTTCCTGCAAGCAGTTTTATTTGTTTTTGCTATCGATGTGGAATTTTCTGCAGAATTTTGCCAGGAACAACCCTTTTGTTGCCGTGGGTTCTTTTACGTGCGCTAAGTGCATGCTGCACACGGGACCTCGGTTTATCGTCTCATCCGAATGAGTAGCGTCCAGACCACCACTCAAGGTCTAGTGCAGGGGGAGAAAATATCGGCGGCTGAACCGTGATTCGAACCAGCGCGGTCAGATTCTCTCGCTTCCTAGGCGGACGCGTTACCTCTAGGCCATCACTCCACATAAGTTCTCCACATAGTTCTCTCTCTCAGTGTGAGCCTAAACTGTTTCTGTTTTGTGTGTTTTTGTTTGGCATTACTTTTTGTCACGACACAGGTGTATTCCTCTGTGCGAAATTCAGGCTGCTTTTCCCCAAGGGAGAGCACGTCACTGCAGTGCAGGGCCACCCATTTTTGTTGTCTTCCGAAATTTGCTAGAGATGACCCTTTTGTTGTCAGGAGTTCTTTTACCTGCACTAGGCACATGCTGTACACGAGACCTCGGTTTATCATCTCATCCGAATTACTGGCACCCAGACCAGCACACAAGGTCCAGTGGAAACGGGAGTAAAACAACAACTTTCAGTCTGCGTGTGGGAGCGTGCCGGTGGACAGGCGCTTCCTAGTCGGGTGCATTACCTCAAGGCCACCGCCCCGCATCATCCTGCTGACAGATAAACATTAACAAACCGACTGAAAACAGCATCTCTTGGCGGAGGTAACAACGGCAACACAGTTGGGTCTCCCCGCCAGTGTTTTAAACAGCGGTGCACTAACTCCGTGTGTGTGTGTGTGTGTGTGTGTGTGTGTGTGTGCGTGTGTGCGCGCGCGCGTGTGTGTGTGTGTGTTCAATGTGTGTGCGTGCGTGCGTGTGTGTGTTCATGTGTGTGTGTGTTTGTGTGTGTGTGTTTGTATGTGTGTGTGTGTGCATGCGTGCGTGCGTGTGTGTGTGTTCATGTGTGTGTGTGTGTTGTATGTGTCTATGTGTGTGCATGCGTGCGTGCGTGTATGTGTGTGTGTGTGTGTGTGTGTGTGTGTGTGTGTGCAGGAGGCAGGGCGGGGGAACCTGGAGGGCCTGATGAAGGCGTACCGGGCGGACCCCAGCCGGCTGACCGTGCAGAACACCGATGGTCAGACCCCCCTCCACGTCGCCTCCGCCAACGGTCACCTGGACATCGTCCACTTCCTCATCAAACAGAACGCAGGTGAGAAACCCTCCCACCTTTTATTTTCCATGGCACGATTCCTCGTCAGACAGAGCGCAGGTCAGATACCCCACTCATACCCCCCCCCAGCCCCCCTCAATCCCCTCCCAATATGACAGTGTAGTTCTGTCAAAGGTCGTTTAGGAAAACAAATAAATTGACAGAATGATGATAAAACATTGATATTATATAGTGCTGTTTCCATACTAAACTCGCTTGTTCCCACTGAGCTAACTTTCCGCGCGCACACACACACCCACAATGACACTAACGCACACGCGCTCCCATTTAGATAGGGCAATGCGTGTCAATTCACATTTCCAAAGACTACATAGCAGGCCTACAGTAAGTATTACAGGGGCAGTTTATGAATGTCGGTAATCAGATTTTTTTTTTTTTTAAGCAGTAGTCATTAGTGTACTGTTTTCCATTTACTGAGTAATACTTGTGGAAGTAGCAATGTTCTCTGCCTGTAAGATCCTCAGACGTTTTGCAAGGTTGAGAAAATGAATGAATGGCAGAATCTATTAAAAGCACCCTTGGACAAAATTCAGTACATTTGTTGTAAGGGTTCCCAAGTTCGTGGGTTATTCTCGTTCAGAATTTCCTGTGCTGTTTGTTATCTGCACGAAATCTAAAAGGGAGGCGTTTGTATGGGGCCAGTCTTCGTATGCACCCGAGCAAGCGAAAGATATATGAAACGAGAGGTTGTTCCTGATTGTGCACGGGTAAAGAGATACTGCGACAGTTAAGAGATTGAACGCGAGATAGCATGTCCCTCAAAGAAGTTCAGACATAAGGCGAGGAGTTGTTCAGCAGAGGACCAGGCAGAATAGCTACACCCGAGAAGGAGTTTGTTTTTATCGCAGTGGTTTGGGAGCAACAGAAAGAGGGAAGGGTTGTGCTAGCTTTTTGGAGAGCAAGAAAGAGCATGTCTGTGTATAAAATGTCTGTATCCATCTTCGCAGTTGATAATTATGCTTTTCGTTGTTGTTGTTTTTCAAGAGGAATGAATTGGGTGTTTGTAAGTTGTTGTTGTTTCTTTATGCAAAGAAAAGACTTGAGCAAAAAATATATCTCTGCTTCATAAGACGCCCTGTTTATTCACATACCGGATTCAATCCTAGAATCACGGCGCTGTTTGGAAGACAATAACTTTTAAATAACTTGACTTTATTTTTAGTCCAGTTTCATTTTACTGTGCATTCAAATATGGTACAGCTGAAAAGAATGGTTTTATCTATACTTTCTTTGTACTGTTCCGAGCAATGTTAGACTTGTTTAATGTGGTCTGGACGTGTGTAGGCACTCAAAAAGAGGGACGATTGGGTTACACTGTCAAAACACACTTTAGTTAAAACTCTGATTTCGATACATGAGTGTTATTGACATAGTTTATTAGTTATTTATTTTATCTTATTTCATTTTTTGGTATGATCTTTTGTCTAATTTGTTTGTTGTCTTTCATGCCCTAGAAGAGATGAAAGGAAATTGAATCTTGATTCTTTACAGATAAAGAAGCAAATTTCTAGGGTAACGGTCACCGCTAGCTTAAAACGTTTCATTGAATTAACAATATATCAGTCTGTGCTTTGAAGGTTCACCTGAAATCTGTAATCTATCATCTGTAATCTATAACCACGATTAAAAACACTAAGCAGTCTAGTTTAAATAGGGACAAAACCACTTTCGGATTCTTTTCAAACGAACATTCAGTCTCATTGTCATTGTTGATTTGATTTCTTTTTTCATTTTCTTATCATAAGGTCATAACAGTAAAGCATCATTACAATGAAAACAAAAACCCAACAACAGTATAATTTAAAAAATCATTTGTGAAAAATTGAATGGATTCAGTGTCACATATATCTTGTATTATTTCTGGAAACAGTGAAATAAAAGACTACTTGTCTTGCAAGAATGATGGGACCTTCAGAGAACAAACACATGTGAGTGTGGATGGTGGTGGTAGGGAGGTGTATATAATGTGTGTGTGTGTGTGTGTGTGTGTGTGTGTGTGTGTGTGTGTGTGTGTGCAGACCTTGACGTGGCAGATAACGGTGGGGACACACCGCTGCACACCGCCGTGCGTCACGAGCAGTCCCGGGTCGTGGAAGTCTTGCTCCAGGCAGGGGCAGACCACACCCTCTTCAATGAACAGCAGATGGCGCCTCTACATCTCGCTTGTGACCTCGGCTATGTCGACGTCGTTAAGGTTCATAATCCGTTTTTTTCCTTCCACATAGGGTTTTGATGTTGTTGTTTTTCCTCAGAAGAAAACAGTACTCGCCTTCGCTTGTGTTGACTTGTTAAGGTTCGAAACTCATTGGGTTTTTTCCTTCCATAGAACGCGTTTGTTTTTTGTTTTTCTTTGACAGCAAAGTGACAGCTGTGATATCAATGGTTTCTCCATTGCAATGGGAAATCATTTACAGCTTAGTCTTTTGTGAAGGACTATGACTCTCAAACTAGGAGGCAAAATTGCACTGGCTCTTAGTGCTGCAGCCTTGGGGCTGGCTGGCCTTTGGGAACCATCCCAACGCCGACTGTTCTGAAACCCTCTTGGCCGAGAGAGTGGGGATGTAACATGGGCAAGACACTCTTAACTATAATCAAATTCGTGCCCAGATAATCGGGACAGCAGTTGCCTCTTCTGCTGTTCTGATGGTCCTAGTCGGACACAAATGACTATTATATATTGATTAAAACAATATTCGACGTCGGCTATGTCGATGGTATGGTTATATTGTCAAGATGCCAAGCTTATTATCCTTCCACAATGGTTTGTTTTTTCCTTTGGTAAAAACCGTGTTTAACCTCGGCTGTGTGGATGTCGTTAAGGATTCACCCCCCTTTTTCTCCTTTCCATAGAAGATGTTTTCTTTGACGAAAACAGTATTTCTAACTTTCAATTACAAACAACGCATATTGCACACAGTGTTGTCATTCTGCATCACATCTACATATCATCAGCTGACGAAGCGAACTGGAGGAAAATGTGTGAATGTGGTAGTAGTGGACGGGGATGGGTTTAGACGGTGGCTGTGGAGGATTATGAGAGTGGGGAGATGGAGAGATTGTGTGTGGGTGTTTGTGTGTGAGTGAATGTGAATGTGTGTGTGTGTGTGTGTGTGGTTAATAACTAATAGGCTACTTAGGAGCATTTCGTTGACAGGTTTTCGCGAAAGACCCGGACGTGGACAAGAACCTAGAAGGAGAAATGGGAATGAGACCACTGCACTACTGCAGCTTCAAAGATAATGCTGAGTGCGCCGTGATCCTCGTACGTACACCTTTCATGTTATATAAGCGTCCTTATAGCAGCGAAACACGCGTTGTAATTTACCGAAAATCTGAAATCGGTATGATATTCAAATTTCATGTTGCAAAGATTCTTAATCATCATTTCTTACACTGATCTTACAATTGAAAGAAATGTTGTCATGAAAAGTCGATTCGTAACAAATGCTAAAGATCCTTTAAACCATGTCAGCGTTCGTTGGATTCGTTGCAATCGCGAAGATACATAGCTTGTTAACCTCAAAAAACGGAGGGGTAAAAAAACGGCCAGACATGTAAAAAGTCCATCTCGTTCATGCCGAGTGGTCGTGATAGTTGCATCCCACGAACATAGTAAGAAAGAATGGAATCATGTGATGAATCGATAGCGGAACACCTGAGAGAAACATTGGTACAACTCAACTGGAATGATGATGTAATTGACGATAGCATGCTGCTAGCACAAGGTGCACAATGCGGAGATTTTTCTTTACCCCCTTTCAGAAGCGTTAGAATTTAAAGGTGTACTGTGAATTGAATTTTTGATCAGTTATTGAGGGTTTTTAGTAAAGTTTTTCTTTAACAATGAAAATGGAATATTACAGATATTGCGGCCAACAGTTCATCAAATCTAAACTGACGTTGTCTTTTGTTGTTGCTCCAAATTTTATTGCAGTCCATGTATTTTGGCATTTGGTATAATTATGTGCCCAACATTCCTACATGTAAACTCAGCACATCGACTGCGAATGTAAACTGGGATAAGTTTGCTTTTGTGGGTGCACGCGCTTTGAATAATTGTTATTTTCATGTTTGGCGTCATAATTATTGGAGTCTTTTCTTTCTTTTTCTTTTTTTGGTTATTGTTTTGTTTACGTTCATGCAGGATATGTCTGGCCATTGGATTTATGTACGTACCTGCACAGCATCACATCTTGTAAGCGTGTTCATGAAAATTCTGGAACTTGTTCAGTTTGCTCATGAATTTTACATATGTTTTTCTATCGGCACGATTTTATGGATTGACATATATTGATTGATTGATGTGGATATTTATATAGCACCTATCCTCGGTCGGAGACCAAGCTCTGAGCGCTTTACAAACACGAGGTCATTTGCACAGCATGCTGCCTACCTGGGTAGAGCCGACTGACGGCTGCCACTAGGCGCTCATTATTCGTTTCCTGTGTCATTCAATCAGATTTCAGGCACGCACACATACACACTCAGACAGGTATGTAACATTTCACGTGTATGACCCTTTAGTTTATTTACTCCGCCATGTAGGCAGCCATACTACGTTTTGGGTCGGGTGCATGCTATGTATGTTCTCGTTTCCATAACCCACCGAACGCTGACATGGATTACAGGATCTTTAACGTGCGTATTTGATCTTCTGCGTGCGTATACACACGAAGGGGGTTCAGGCACAAGCAGGTCTGCACATATGTATGTTGACTTGGGAGATCGGAAAAATCAGCACCCTTTACCCACCAGGCGCAGTCACCGAGATATGTATGATTTAAAGGACTGGACATGACTGTTGGTGTCTGATTGTTGAGCTGTACTTTCAGATAGAGAATGGAGCTCTGCCGTGCACCCGCTGTGATCAGGGATTCTTTCCAATTCACGTGGCAGCCAAAAGTGCCGCTGCGAAGACTTTGGAGGTTCTGATTCAGGAAGGTGAGGGATGTACCGACTGTGTATGTAACGGTGGGTGGGGCGGGGGTCCGATGGGATGGGGAACGAATGGATGTGGAGGATGACAGTGGGTGTTGTATGTATTGATGGGGGTAGGGGTCGCTCGCGCGCGCGCGCGTTTGTGTGTGTGTGTGCGTGTGTGTGTGTGTGTGTGCGTGTGTGTGCGTGTGTGTGCGTGTGTGTGTGTGTGAGAAAGAGAGAAGGAGGTGGAGGAGAGAGAGTGAGAAGCAATGGGTAGACGAAGGGAATGTTAGAGGAGCGAGTGTGAAAGGATTATTTTTCCGTTTCGATTTTTTTTTTCCTCGTTTCTTCCTTTCTTCTTTTTTTGTTGCTGCTGTGTGAGAATAATATAAACAGCAACAGTGATGGCATCGATTACTACCATCACCGTCATATTCATTATTGTGTTGTTATTTCTTTTCTTTTTCTTTTTTTGGTTTTTAATTGTTCTTCCTGGTCATTGTTATTGCGTTTGTTTATTGATCTGTTCGTCTTCTTTACCTTGTGTAATGATGGTGCTGGTGGTGATGGTTACGATGATATCGATACTGTCTTGTACTGAAAGGTTAAAGAAAAAAAAATGTTTTGAGAGAAAGAAAGCAAACAATCAAAACGAGACTGGACCTCGTTTCATTTGTAACATTGATAGCTGATGTGAACAATACGGCTCTTGCAACGGCCACTTTTCATTGATTCCTTCATTGTTATGTTATTATATTAGTGTGTGTGTGTGTGTGTGTGTGTGTGTGTGTGTATGTGTGTGTGTGTGTGTGTGTGTGTGTGTGTGTGTGTGTATGTGTGTGTGTGTGTATGTGTGTGTGTGTGTGTGTGTGTCAGGTATGAAGGTGGGGTACGAGCGGTCACGACTGCTGACGTTTAAGGACAAAGAGAACAACATGCCTCTGCACGCGGCTGTCATCGGCGGCAACTTAAAGGTGTCGTTTCCGTTCGTTACCCCGCGGCCTTTCCAGTAAAAAAAACTCTGTTTCGGTCTCTGTCTTCGTCATTGTTTGTGTCTTTCCGTGTCTGTCTGTGTCTCGCTTTGTCTCTCTGTCTGTCTGTCTGTCTGTCTCTCTCTCTCTCTCTCTCTCTCTCTCTATCGTCTCTATCACACACACACACACACACACACACACACACACACACACACACACACACACACACACACACAATCTTCCTTTCTCTGCCCTTTTCTGTCTTTGCTGTCTTTCTGTGACTTTTACCCTCTCCCTCTCTCCCCCCTCTCTCTCCCTCCCTCTCTGTCCGAACGTCTGTCCGTCCGTCTCTCTCTCTCTCTTTCTTAATCTTTCTTTCTCTGTCTGTCCGTTTCTGTCTCTGCTGTCTTTCTGTGACTCTTAACCCGCCCCTCCCCCCCAACCCCACCCCACCCCTCTCATTCTCTCTCGCGTGCGCGCTCCCTTTTTTTTTTTTTTTTTTTTTACTGTCTCTCCTCGTTTCTGCCTCTGACGTCTTGCCTATCCATCTCTCTTTGTCTTTCTATATGTCTAACACACTGTGTGTGTGTGTGTGTGTGTGTGTGTGTGTGTAAGTCTGTGTGTGTGTGTGTGTGTGTGTGTGCTTGTGTGTAACTCTGTGTGTGTGAGAGTCTTTGCGCGCACGCATGTGTGTGTGTGTGTGTGTGTGTGTGTGTGTGTGTGTGTGTGTGTGATGTGAAATGAACAATGCATCGTGTGCAGGCAGTGGAGGTGTGTCTTCGCGCTGGTGCGCCAGTCGACACACAACAAGTGAGTGAGACTTTTGTGATCTGTTGTTTGTTGTTTTTATTTGTGGAGGTAGAAAAAGGAAGGAAGTAACAAAGTACTTTTAAGAAAATTAAACGGGAGAGAAAGGAGAAAAGAATAAATACGAAAGCCCAACCATATCCCATTATAAATGATGAATTAATTATAATTACAGAATTTAAGTTCGTTTACCGGCAGAAGAGCATGTGCATATCCAGGGAAACATGGCACCAATGACATCTGGTTGTTTGCAAATGGTTTTCTTGTCTATTCTGCAGTGTTTTCAGTCTGTCGTTTTTATTCTTTTTTCTTTTCTTTTTTTTCTGCCTTACCCTCCGTCACTCTTGAACATTCCTTGAAGGATTCCTCGAATCCTCCACACAAAGTCTTCCAAACGCGAGCTCGGTGCTCCACCAGCTAGAGCAATGCAGGCACACATTCCCAGACTTTTTGACATGTGTGCTACCATCAAGCTTGAGCAAGCTGGTTTAGCATAGAGATAACGCATTATAAAACTGATAAATTTGTACATTCTTCGCAAAAGTTAAAGACCGTTTTTCAATACTCGTCAAATACAGGCTCCACAAAAAGTTAAGGACCACATTTCCACACGAAAACGCGTAAATCAAGTGATCTCACGATTTTATTTCATTTTATTTATTCTTTTTTTTTTAATAACCATTTTATCTTTTTATTGATTTTTTTTAAACATACCAGCTTTTATGCAGTGGTCCTCAACTTTTGGTGAAGTCTATGATTATGTGTGAATGCATACACTTTTCTTTTTTTCGAACCGCCGACAGGACGACCAGTCCACGCCGGTACACTTCGCGGCGGCCCAGGGCAGCCTGACCATGATGCAGCTGATGTACACGTTACAGACTGAAAACTTCGTGTCCGCCCTGTACATGAAGGACGCCAACAGCATGACCCCTCTGCACCGCGCTGCCCTCTTCAACCACAAGGACGTGCTGCTCTACCTCCTCGACAAGGTTTTTCATTGATTGATAGGGATACTTATATAGCACCTATCCTCGGTCGGAGACCAAGCTCTAAGCGCTTTACAAACGCGGGGTCATTTGCACAACAGGCTGTCTACCTCGGTAGAGCTGACTGATGGCAGCCACTGGGTGCTCATCATTCGTTTCCTGTGTCATTCAATCAGATTTCAGGGTCAATTGCCCATTAAAAACATATTTTAATTTCGTTTCAAATTTAAATGTAATAATAACTGTTTACCGATGGAAATATGGCGGATGAATGGAATTCCAAGAAATTGTATTTGTAAAAATTAAAAAAAATGACTTCAAGACTGTTGGTGATGAATTTCATTTTATTACGAAGTGTCCATATTTTTTCTGATATTCGTGAAAGATTGTTGCCTTATAAATATGTATGTCCAAGGTCTATATTTTCTTTTTTGTAAATTGTTTCCTGCGTATAAACAGATTCTCTTTAGATTAAAAAAAAAAATCATCAAGACACGCAATGTTGCATGGGATTACTTTAATGAGAAGAAGGGCAAATTAACCCTGATTTTACCTTACTTGGTGCAAACGTTATGATAATTGTAGATGTGTTCCTATGTTAGCTTTTTTTTCTTAAATCCTCCATACCCCCCGGCCCCCTTAGGGGTCGGAGATAAATTAAATCCTGAAATCTCATGTTACATCCGGATTTAAGACGACACACGTTCCAGATGAAAAGGCAGATAGTGATAACCGTCCGAGGAATATGGGAGGAAAAGAAGGGGACCTAACATTACACTGACACCACCAGAATGATGACACGTTACGACTCGTAGCGAAAAAGCCTATTTCTATGCTGGGTGTCTGTGTTTCAAACCAGACAGAACTGCAGGCACAGAGAGAGAAAGAGAGGGCTAGCCTGGTACTTTTTTTTTCAAAGCAGATGCTAGGTCTGGACGCTAGTCATTCGGATGAGACGATAAACCGAGGTCCCGTGTGCAGCATGCACTTAGCGCACGTAAAAGAACCCACGGCAACAAAAGGGTTGTTCCTGGCAAAATTATGTAGAAAATCCACTTCGATAGGGAAAAAAAACTGCATGCAGGAAAAAATGCAAAAAAAAAATGGGTGGCGCTGTAGTGTAGCGACGCGCTCTCCCTGGGGAGAGCAGCCCGAATTTTACACAGGAAAATCTGTTTAATAAAAAGAAATACAAATACAAATATGTAGCGTGTATGGGTTAGTCGGCATGCATTGACGCCTCCTTGGAACTGAAACTGAGGACTTGAGAGATACATGCCAACGTTGGGAGGTTAAGATACCTAAAGCGCGACTTGTTTTGGACGTAAAGTGCGAATGTATTGATAAACAACACATAATACTTGTATTGTGAATTTAAAGAATATGACAATAGATGAATGGGTTTTTTGTTTTTGTTTTGTTTTAAATGAATAATCATCGCAGCAGAACAAATGAAAAAGACTCATAAACAGGTACAACATGGACCAGTCAACAAACCATTGTCAATACAACACAAAACAAACAAACAGGTTTTCCATGGACCAGTCAACAAACCATTGTCAATACAACACAAAACAAAACAAACAGGTGTTCCATGGACCAGTCAACAAACCATTGTCAATACAACACAAAACAAAACAAACAGGTGTTCCATGGACCAGTCAACAAACCATTGTCAATACAACACAAAACAAAACAAACAGGTTTTCCATGGACCAGTCAACAAACCATTGTCAATACAACACAAACAAACGACCAACAAACCAGCGTCAACAAAAACCAAATATAAACAAACGAGGTAGTACGGAAACATTGCTACATTAGGAGGCAATATAGTCTCTTTTTGTCTTGGCGACGTAACACCAGGGAGCGGACATCAACAGCCGCAACGACAGAGAGTGCACTCCCTTGCTGGTGGCGGCTGCCAAAGGCTCCTGGGACACCGTGCAGGTGCTGGTGGGCAGCGGGGCGGACGTGCACGTTCGCGATGTCCATGACCGCAACTTCCTTCACCTGGCCATTCGCCACGGGGGCAACCTGGAGCAGTTCTTCATGAAGCGGACAGGCAGCGGGCTTCCGGTGAGCAATGAAAGTTGATGAACTAGTGACTCTGATTTTTTTTTTAATTTATGTATACTATACACTTTGTCTGGAGAATAGGTCTGTCAGGATTTCTCTCTCTCTCTCTCCCTCTCTGTATGCTATGTACTTTGTCTGGAGAATATGTCTGTGTGTGTGTGTGTGTGTGTGTGTGTGTGTGTGTGTGTGTGTGCTTCTGTCTTGGTCTCTGTCTGTGTCTTCATCTGTGTCTGTGTCTCTTTGTGCGTCTGTCTGTTTATCTCCCGGTCTGTTGAAGTGTGCGTGCGTATAATCTGTGCGCGCGTATGATGTGAGCATGTACATTTATCTATTAATCATCTTTCTTCGTTACTGTTGCTGTTGTTGAGCGTTTGATTGTGTACGTGAACATAGGTGCATGCAAACATGTCATGCAGAAGAAAGGGGGGTGGGGGGAAGACAGCAATATAAATCCCCATTAATTAACTATCTCACTTCCCTAATACTTATGTCAGGACGAAAACCTCAACGCCCGAACTGCCACAGACCAGGAACAAGCCAAAGACACGGACACAGACACAGACACAGGCAACAACACTCATCAGCAACCACCACCACCACCACCAACACCAACAACACCCAAGCACTACAAGAACCCCCTAGGCGGAAGCTACGCCCTGGGCTGCCGCCGGATGCGGGACCTCCAGTTGCTGCTGGACGAGAAGGACGAGTACGGGTGCACCCCGCTGCACTACGCCTCCAAGGCGGGCCACCTGAAGGCCCTTGAAGAGCTCATCAAGCTGGGCGCCTCCCCGAGCCTCAAGGACAACGCCAAGCAGTCCCCCTTCCACTTCGCTGCCAGGTGAACGGGGTTGGGGGCGGACGGGAGGGTGGGGTGGGGGGGGGTCGTGCGGTTGGGTGGAAGTGGAACATGTGGTCATGCATCACCGTGCGGTGGTCATTTCCCCGTTTCGCCTTGTTCCTGGTTTTTTTCTGTTCCTGATTTCCCCAATTCCCTATTCGCTTTTTGGTACTCATTTGCTCTGTCTCTCTGTGTCTCTCTCTCTTTCTCTCTCTCTCTCTCTGTCGATCTGTGTTTCTCCGTCTCTCTCTCTCTCTCTCTCTCTCTCTCTCTCTCTCTCTCTCTCTGTCTCCTGGCTGTTCTTCTGGTGTTCTAATGGGGGCGTCCTGGCTGTCTGAAGAGGGGCAATGTCCTGGCTGTTCTCCTGGTGTTTCAAGGGGGAAGTCCTGGCTGTCTGAAGAGGGGCTATGTCCTGGCTGTTCTACTGGTGTTTCAAGGGGGAAGTCCTGGCTGTCTGAAGAGGGGCTATGTCCTGGCTGTTCTCCTGGTGTTTCAAGGGGAAGTCCTGGCTGTCTGAAGAGGGGCTATGTCCTGGCTGTTCTACTGGTGTTTCAAGGGGGAAGTCCTGGCTGTCTGAAGAGGGGCTATGTCCTGGCTGTTCTACTGGTGTTTCAAGGGGGACGTCCTGGCTGTCTGAAGAGGGGTGATGTCATAGCTGTTCTTCTGGTGTTTCAAGGGGGAAGTCCTGGCTGTCTGAAGAGGGGTATGTCATGGCTGTTCTTCTGGTGTTTCAAGGGGGAAGTCCTGGCTGTCTGAAGAGGGGTGATGTCCTAGTTGTTCTTCTGGTGTTTCAAGGGGGAAGTCCTGGCTGTCTGAAGAGGGGTGATGTCATAGCTGTTTTCTGGTGTTCCAAAGAGGAAGTCCTGGCTGTCTGAAGAGGGGCTATGTCATAGCTGTTCTCCTGGTGTTCCAAGGGGGAAGTCCTGGCTGTCTGAAGAGGGGCTATGTCATAGCTGTTCTCCTGGTGTTCCAAGGGGAAAGTCCTGGCTGATTGAAGACCTGGCTATTCTCCTGGGTTTTTGTGGGAAGGCCTTGTGGGACGAGTTTTACAACTGTGCATCCTTTTACATGACCCACGCGGAGTAGAAGCATGGAGAAGATGAGGGGAGGAGGGGGTAGACTATATCACTCATCCCCAGTCATTATGACGATGACGATGGTGGTGACGATGACGACGACTTTGATGATAATGCTACTGACGGACACAGTATTGATGACGACTTTGCACAAAGCGATATGGACGGCGATAATGATGTTGATGATGATCATGATAGCAATCATCACGATGATGAAGACGTTAGTTACTACTGACTGGTTGATTGGTTGGTTAATTGTTTGATTGCTTGACGATTTACTACTTAGTCAGTGGTTGCTTGTCAATTTACGAATTGGTCAGTCTACTTAATTATTTACATATCTGTCCATATTTTCATAATCCATTGTTTTAACTGTTAATTGTTATTAAATATGCGAATGTAATTTCATGTGATCTCTTCGAATGCTTTTAACATGTGCATGTCTTTTAAATGTAAACCTTTGTATTTTGTATTGTGAGCTACACGATCACTCAATAATTTCTCTCGCTTGAGAGAGAGAGAGAGAGAGAGAGAGAGAGAGAGAGAGAGAGTTGATTTGCCTGTGACCCAACAGGTACGGGCGGTACAACACGTGTCGAAGACTGCTGGACCTGGGTCAGGGACCCAACATCATGAACGAGACGGACTCCGACGGGCTGACGGCCCTGCACATCGCCGCTCAGAACGGACACACCAAGATCATCACCCTCCTCATGCAGAGGGGGGCCGTGATTCACAGGTCAGCAGTCAGTGTAGTGGGGAGGCCGGGGACGGGGGTATGGGGGGGGGGGGGGGGCTGTGGGGGTGGAAGTTTGCTTCAGTTTCCTTCTGTTCAGTTGCTCAAGTTGGAGGCCTCACTGCGTTGGGACAAATCCATACTCGCTACACCACATCTGCTGAGCAGATGCCTGATCAGCAGCGGCGTAACCCCAACGCGCTTAGTCAGGCCTTGAGGGAAAAAGAAAAAAGAAATTAAATGAAATTTAATAGGATACAATCTTTAAATCAGTCACTTTGAGTCAGTCTTTGAAACGTTTCTTCTGCTATCCAGCTGGCCCAAACAACAGCTGTGATGGCAGCTGACTGTTAGTGTTATATGGCCAGCCCATCTAGCTTGGACTTTCTGTAGAAGGGTGTAGACATTGTGGGTGCTAGCCCGTTCCAGGACTTCCATGTCTGGGACTTTGTCCTGCCATCGTATGTAGAGACGTCTGCGGAGGTAGTTTAAATTGGAGCAGTTGAGATGTTAAGAGTGTCCGCTGTAGACAGTCCAGGTCTCGCTGGCGTAGAAAAAGTAGAGCTTCAACTTTGTGGCAAGGCTGAGTCCTCTCTGCTCCCATACCTTCTTACGGAGTCTCCCAAAGATGGCACTGGCTTTGGCAATAATGTTGCTGGTCTTTGCATCGATGTTCACTGCTTGTAAAAAGGGTACTGCCCAGATAGGTAAAGCTGTCAACTGCCTGTATCTTCTGCTCCTTTACAGTGATGTATGGTTCCTTTTTGGGGCTTTCCGGGTGTGCACTGTTACATAAGTTTTATCTTATGTGTAATTATGTATGTATTATGTAGGTAGGTAGGCAGGTAAGTAGAAAGTTAGGCAGGCAGGCAAGCAAGCAGGTAGGTAGGTAGGTAGGTAGGTAGGTATAATTGTTGTTTGTTTGTTTGTTTGAATGTATGCTTGTATGCATTGTATATAGGTATGTATATAGTTTGATAGGTGTATTTTGGTGTGTATTATGGAACATTGGTGCCATGTGTTATGAAGAATTTTATGTGTTTTGTAAAGTACCTAGAGCAGTTTGTGTGGGTTTTTTTAGATAGAGTGCTATATAAGTATTCTTTGTTGTTATTATCATCATCATTAATATTATTATTATTATTATCATCATCATTATAATTATTACTAATGTTAGTGTTATTATTATTATCATCATCATCATTATTATTATTATTATCATTATCATCATCATCATCATTATTATTATTATTATTATCATCATCATCATCATTATTATTATTATTATTATCATTATTCACTTGCAGGGACAACGAAGACAACACCCCTTTGCACCACGCTGCTTCCCAGGGGTGGACTCAGAGCATGCGGACTCTGCTGGCCATCCATAGCCACCTGATTGATGTCAAGAATAGCAATGGGGTACAAGCCTAGAATAAGCGGACATTGTGTGTGTGTGTGTGTGTGTGTGTGTGTGTGTGTGTGTGTGTGTGTGTGTGTGTGTGTGTGTGTGTGTGTGTGTGTGAAATACATACTATATTTGAAACACAGAGCAGCAACAAGCTTGCAGCTTATACTATGCTCAAAGATATACATAAAATCAACTCATGAGATGGCTCTCTCTCTCTCTCTCTCTCTCTCTCTCTCTCTCTCTCTCTATATATATATATATATATATATATATATATATATATATATATATCTGTGCGTGTGTGTGCATACGGGTACAAGCGATTGTGTGTCTGTGTAAGTGCTGGGGAGGGCGGTGGTGGAAGCAGGTGAATTTGATGATGGTTTATTGTAATGCTGCTGGCTTTGACAACAGAAGGACAGAAACATAAAATGAATATTTTCATGATATTGATGACAACGATAAAAACTGGTTTCATTTGTAATGATATTTTGTGTTTAAATGATGAGTATGAAAAGGATAATCATGGAAAAAAACAAAACAAAACAAAAAAACAACGAGAACAATGCCATGAATGTTACCAAACTTCTTCTTCTCCTTCATTTTATTCGTTCGTGGGCTGCAACTCCCACGTTCACTCGTATGTACACGAGTGGGCTTTTACGTGTATGACCGTTTTTACCCCGCCATGCAGGCAACCATACTCCGTTTTCGGGGGTGTGCATGCTGAGTATGTTCTTGTTTCCATAACCCACCGAACGCTGACGTGGATTACAGGATCTTGAACGTGCTTTGATATTCTGCTGCGTATACACACGAAGGGGGCTCAGGCACTAGCAGGTCTGCACATATGTTGACCTGGTAGATCGGAAGAATCTCCACCCTTTACCCAGCAGGCGCCGTTACGGAGATTCGAACCCGGGACCCTCAGATTGAAAGTCCCATGCTTTAACCATTCGGTTATTGCGCCCGTCATGTTACCAAACAAAGCAAACCAATGAACCAAACGACGAAAACTATATCCCATGCATGATACCAAACAAAGCAAAGCAATGAACCAAAGTACCGCCTTTGCCCCCCCCGGCAGGAGACGGCCCTGCACGTGGCCTCGCGGCAAGGCATGACGCGGGCCGTGACCCTGCTGCTCACCATGGGCGCCGCCCTGGAGAAGGACAAGGACGACAAGACTTTCTTTGACTACATCATCGAGCTAAAGATATGCGAGGTCGCCATGGCAGTTGTCAGGCATAACAGGTCAGTCAGGTCGCTGTAAAGATGAACCAAAGTTTATATACTTATGTAGGGTGTATAGTGTCTTTGGTTTAACGACCCATTGGTTTACGGTGTTGAGGGCATGTTGTTCGGTGCTTGAGTCTTGTTTTTGGTCCTGGGTGGCTGACTGTCCGGGTGGGAGGTCCATCTGGCACTGCAAGAGGGAGTCCTGGTTGTTGCAGTATGGGTGAGGTCCTCGCTGTTCGTCTGGGTGTGATTTCTGTCCGGGTGTTCGGTCAAGTTTTAGGGTTGAGTCCTGGTCGTCGACCTGTGGGTTGTGCCCTGAGATCGGTCAAGTCAAATGGGCGTGGGTTTGTATCGTTATGCATTTTTTTATTGACTGACTCAAAAGTGCGGGTAACTTATGATGGATGGATGGATGGATGGATGGATGGGTAATCTGGTCCCATCGGCAGTTGGGTATGTGGCAGGGTTAAGGGGTGGGTGGGTTGGTACAGATGAGTACACAGTGTGTTTAGAGGAGCCAGACAGAAAGCTTCGTCTTCAAATCGTCTCACCAAACTCTAGCTGTATGAGCTGCCCATGTGAGTTGTCAAGCACGGAAGATCAGTGTACGGGGAATGGGAGTTGGTGGACTGATCGACAGGTGTGCAGCCGGGAAGGGAGGTGGGGGAAGGGAAGAATGGGGATGGGGGTGGAGGGGGGCGGGGGTGATGGGTAATTGGTGGACAGTTGGATGTGGAAGTGGGTGAAGGACAAAGTGAATAAGACATCGGTGAACGACATATTAACTCTAAGTGGTCATGGGTGGCAGGTGGATAGACAGGTGGGTAGACCGGCTGGTATGGTGTATGGGTGTGCATAGCTACTGCTTGATTATATGTCGTAATTTAATGTATCCCATACATCCAGTGCATTGCTGTATACATATGCAGATAGGTGATACATAACCACATGTATGTTTGTGGATATATTTTGGGGCTTAACGGTTTAAAAAATCTTTTACCTTGGCTTGTTTTTTGTTTCATCTGTTCAGCCGGTCAGTCATCAAATCAATCAGTGCGTACGTTTTATGCATGCATGATTGTGTGTGTGTGTGTGTGTGTGTGTGTGTGTGTGTGTGTGGTTCCAGGTGGGAAGAAGTATTGATGACGCCATCCACTCCCTACTGCTCTCCCTTCCTTGGTATGATTGAACACATGCCTCACTGCTGTGAGGTAAGAATTTCAAAATGCCTCTCTCTTGTGAGGTAAGAATGACGAAATGTCTGTATGATGTGAAGTAAATATGGCACATCCCTCAGTGTTGTGAGGTACGGACGGCAAAAACATGTGTTCTGTCAGGTAAGTATGGTAGTACACCTGTCTGTAAGTAAGGATGACACTGTGTCTGTGTGTTGTGAATTCCTCTTTATTGTGAGATAAGAACAGCAAATGCCTCTTCATTGTTAGGTAAGGTTGGCAAATACCTGTTTATTGTGACGTGTTGGCCAAATAACTCTGTGTTGTGAGACAATGATGGCAAAACGCCCCCTTGGTTTGAGGTAAGGATGACAACTTACCTTTCTTTTGTGAGGTAAAGATGGCGACATACCTCTCTTCTGTCAAGTAATACAGCAAAACTATGACTTTATTTGTGTGTTTTTTTTCTGTATAAAAACAATGTTGTGTTGTTGTTTTCCTGCTTTATAGTTTAAATAATGTATAATAACAAATAATATTATTGATAATTACAAATACAATTTTTGTATGTCCGCCTGTATGTATATATGCATTCATTAAATGTTAAACTTGAATAAAAATGTTTATTAAAAAAAATTTTTTTTTAAAGTTGTACTTATTCCATAAATGCCACTGATTACTATGACATAGTTATTATGGAGTGCCAAGTATTGATTTGAAACGCTGGTCGACCCAAGAAAGTCCGGGCAAACCTAAAAAAAAAAAAAAAAAAAAAAAAAAGTAATACGGCAAAACGCCTATCTGTCGTGATGTCGGGATGGCAACATGCCTCTGCTGGGAAGTACGCATGGCAACATGCCTGTGTGTTGGGAGGCAAATATGGCAAATGCCTCCAACTCGAGAATGTGCTTGCCTCTTTGTTGTGGGACTGGAATGACAAGTGGCTCTATTTGCTATGAGGTGGGGTTCTTGGCAGAAGCTTATTATGCTATGAGGATGGCACCTGCTTGTCATGGGGATAGCACGTGATTATTGTGATATACGAAGAGCGCATGAGTTTGCGATGATATTACAATGCACGAAAGAGACATGTTTATGTGATTTTGCTGTTTTATGTGTTGGTGTTTAGAATATGTCGCATGTCTTTCTTTTTTCCAGGCCGTTCTGGACCGCTGTCAAGTCAGCTCGCCACATGACACAAGTAGCCCTGATTATTATGTGAGTGATATGTGCTTTACTCTTTTTTGTTGTTGTTGTTGTCAATTTACGTGAATGTTCCATTCCTTCCATTAAAACGAGGACGAGTTTTCAGTTTCACTAACGACAGTTCACAGAACGTTTGGTTTAAAATTTTGTCAATGTTGGTTTTGATTGTGTGCTCACACACGAAAAATCCTCAACACACACTGACACAGTGTGAGCATGCAGATCTGTTCACTTCCGATTTAACCATCAACACCAAATACACAAAATAGGTTCTGCAGGTAATACATCAAAATCAGCTTCAGGAGTGGTACAACTAAAACACTCTACACAGCTGCTACACACATACCATCTCTGCTATTCTTCATTACTCATTGCTTACATTGCTTCATGCCAACAACTGCTGACAAATCACTGCACAAAATCAATTCCAAACATCTTTTATGTGTACCAAGACACAACACCATTTAAACCAAACATAATATCCAGAGTCAAGCATAGCAAAATAGTGTCCGGGGAATACTAAAAAAGACGCCGACTTCTCCCACTAAGTGACTACATTAACTTTAACCTCCTTCCTTCTTTAATTACGTACACTTTGGCTGTACTCAGACACAAACCGTGGTTTCTGAACCAAATGTGTTTGCTACATTTAACTGTGCATTACCGCGTCAGCTAACAGGCTATCTCAATACTCTTGTCAAACCTCACAATTCCACCCATACAAAACATGGTTTCCCAACAGAACTATTACCAACAAAGTATGAAACATTTCAGGTGATGTACTTACAGCCCGTAGTGTGTATCAAAGATGTCCCTTACATTTTTTCAGTCAGCCTATGTCAGGTTCCATTACTAAGAATTAGCTAAGCACACTACTTTTATCCCGTCCACATGCACATGCTGTGTATTCTAACTGTAAACTACAAGTACAACACTCCTCAATTAGTTGAATCAAAGTAACCAATCCTGGGCCTGTCCTGTCTTAGTGACAAGCAGTGATGGGCCGACACATTCACTGCCCCATTCTGGTTCGCTCTTTCCAACACTGCTTGATCTGATTTGCTACGATTCAAAACCTACGTCTATATTGTATGAAGACAAGTTTAACCCATTTCATTACTGCTACTGCCAGTATTTCTACTACAAATGTTACAACTGCTACCGCTACTGCTGATAGCCTACTGTTATCGCTGCTATTAGTGCTGCCGCTGCTACCATGATATGGCATACAAAAGACTTTGGAGACATATTTCATGGGTCGGTTGCAGGTGGAGTACAACTTCAAGTTCATGAACTGCCCTATAGAGTGCATTGCTGAAGCGAAGAAACGAGACGACTTTCAACCACTGATGACTCTCAATGTGAGTGTGTGTGTGTGGGTGTGTGTGTCTGTGTCTGTGTGTGTATGTGTGCGTGCTCGTGTCTGTGTGTGTGTGTGTGTGTGTCTGTGTATGTCTGTATGTGTGCGTGCTCGTGTGTGTGTGTGTGTGTGTGTGTGTGTGTGTGTGTGTGTGTGTCTGTGTGGGGGGAAGAGGAAAAGCATGCAAGAAGACTCTTTCTTTATGATTTACTGCCTTGCTGGTGATCTACAGAAAGCCTTGGATATTTTGGTCTCTTTCTGAACATGATATTTGGACACTGTCTGTGCGTTGCATTCTTTTCTGCACCCAGGGCGTGTGAAGTGGCTGTTTTTCGGTTTTTGTGTAACTATTATTATATAAACGTTTGATTATTATGAATAATTATGTTTTATGTTCAGGTCAGTTTGGTTGTTGTTATTTCAATCCTCTTGCGAAAAATTTTCAGAATTTTCGACGTCAGAGTTTGTCTTAGGTCGATGTGCAGAGATGTGACTGTACTTGTGGCTTTTCTTCTTCTTTCCTGTTTTTCCGGGTTGTACGGGATCAGTATTCATCCTTCACCCTTGAATGGCTCTTTATTGGCGGCTTGCCTGTAAACAACCTATATGAATGAAACGAATTAATGAAAATGATAACACGAAGAAGAAAAAAAAAAAAAGAAGAAGAAGGAGAAAGAAGAAGAATAATTTAATTTGAGTTTTTTTCACATAAAACATTCTCAGTTGGGTTGTACAATGTATCATAGCTGCTCAGTACTGTGTATATGTATATATGTATATCTCCTGCACAGACATGCATTTTATGTACGAACCCACCCAAAAACACCACCCAAAACGTGGGTATCATATTCATTTCAAACTGAACGGTGTGGTGTGCTCCAGGCCATGGTTCGGTACGGAAGGGTCAACTGTCTCTCCCACCCGGTGTGCGTCAAGTTCTTGAGGCTGAAGTGGTATGACCTCTCTCTCTCTCTCTCTCTCTCTCTCTCTCCTGCAGCCACATATAGCCACTAGTGGACACGGGCAGTTTGCAGCGTTTACACTGCTCTCTCTCTCTCTCTCTCTCTCTCTCTCTCTGCATGTGTATGCAAAAATATTTATTCATTTTGGATGGTCGAGCTGACCGAAGTGATCAGTTGATTTGTTGTCCCATTTTCGGTATATACATTATTTGTGTGTGTGATGAGAATGTTGATTTATATTATGTTTCTTTGATGTTTTGTTTCCTGATAATGTATTGTTCCCCCTGTCGCAAGGACTGTACAGTCAATGACAGTAAAACATCAAAGCGTCAAAAGCGTCTCTCTCTCTCTCTGTGTCTTGTAAATGATGTAGATTAGCAAAGTCAGATTGCAAGAATAGGCCAGGTCTAAAATTTTAATCCTTGAATTAAAAAAACGTTTTGAATTCTGAGTTCTCTCTGTGTATGTGTGTGTGTGTGTGTGTGTGTGTGTGTGTGTGTGTGTGTGTGTGTGTGTGTGTGTGTGTGTGTGTGTGTGTGACTTTGTTGCACAGAGCACATGCGATGTTCTGTACACAGCATTATTCATTTGCACACAGCACGAGCAGTTGCACCCACCGATGTTATTCTGTTGCACAGAGCAGGTGTAATGTTCGGTACACAGTGATGCTGTTCTATTGCACAGAGCACTGTAATGCATTGTACCCAACATTATTATTCTATTGCATAGAGCACTGTAGTCTTTCGGTTGAGATGACAAACCAAGGTCCTGTGTGCAGCATACGCTTTAACCCTTTCACCGCCAAGCTCGCATTTATAATAATAATACTAAATGATAATAATGGTATTTATATAGCGCTGAATCTTGTGCAGAGACAAACCAAAGCGTTTTCGCACCAGTCATTCACACGCATGCATAACTCTAAGACTGGCAAGGGGGGCTATTGTGGGAAGAGGTGGGTTTTAAGGCCAGACTTGAAAGAGCTGAGAGTGGAGACTTGACGAAACGAAAGAGGAAGTTCATTCCAATCGCAAGGTCCAGAGACAGAGAAAGAACGGCAGCCAACAGTCGAGTGTTTGAATCTGGGTATGCGTAAACAGAGTGGATCCGAAGCCGATCGTAGTGAGCGAGATGGACAGGCGTGGTAGAGGACCCATGTCACTGAAAGTTGACCATTCATTGGTCTGTTATCCAGGAACTTACTGCTCTTAATGTTCGGTGGTAGGACAGGCCATATTTTCTATACATCGCAGGGAGACTCCCCAGCTATTCTTAACCACTGTCTTTTCTGTGTTTATACCACAAGGGAATTTTGTACTCTAAATTGACTGGCGGTGAAAGGGTTAACGCATGTAAAAGAACCCACGGTGACAGAAGAGTTCTCCATGGCAAAATTTAAAAGAAAATTCCACTTTGACACTAAAACAAATACACTTGCAGGTAGGAAAATATAGGTTGAAAACACGGTTGTCGCTGCACAATAGCGACGGACTCTTCTGGGGAGAGCAACCCGAATTTCACACTTAGAAATGTATTGTGACCACATAAAGTAATAAAACAAAACAACAAAAACACCACCACACTATACCTTAACAATGCAGTCCAATGCAATACCATACCATAACAATGCAATACCATACCATACCATACTTTAACAATGCAATCCAATGCAATGCAATACCATACCATACCATACCATACATTGTCCGATACAATGCAATGTAATGTTCCGTACCCAACAATTTTGTACAGGTGTTCCTACGGCCTGTGGTTCTACACCCTGATCCTGGGTATCTACGCGCTCTACCTTTCATCGCTGACGTATTTCGTGGTGGAGAACAACTCGTTACGTCATCACGACCGCGGCCACGTGAACAACGAGACACGGCAAATGCTGGGGGGCAACTCCGAGAAACTGGATGGGGTGGGTGTGGTGAAAGCGTGTGTTTCAGTTTCAGTTTCTCAAGGAAGCGTCACTGCGTTCGGACGAATCCATACACGCTACACTTCATCTGCAAGGCAGATGCCTAACCAGCAGCATACCCAACGCGCTCGTCAGACCATGAGTGCATGCATGATGTATTTGTGTACCCATCAGAGTGGATTTCTTTTTTCAGAAGTTTGCCACAGCACTTTTGTTGCCATGGGTTCTTTTTCAGTGCGCCAAGAGTGTGATGTGATGTACACGAGACCTCGGTTTATTGGTTCATCCGAGTGACTAGACACTCAGTTCCATTTCCCAGTGAAACTTAGGAGAAAGGGCGAGAGCGAGGTTCGAAACCAGACCCTCACTGGCACTGTATTGGCAGATAAGCGTCTTAACCATTCTGCCACCTTGTGTGTGACTAGATTACATCTACATAGATCACAAAAAGGACCGCTTGGGAACTTGCACTGTTTTCATTTTGGGGGTGACTGGTTAAATGATGATGAATTTTCGGCAAAAGTGGATGTTTGCTGCCAATGTAATGAGCATTGCTCATAACCTGGCGTGCTTCTTTAATTTGAACTTCCCTATCTAACAACGACGTTTTTAAACCACTGAGGAAAAAAACGTTCTTATATATATATATAATAAACGTCAATTTTTCAAACGCATTTTTTCCAAACTGTTCATGAAGCGTTTGTTCCGGACACCGATTTAAAGAGAGATTAGTGGTAGACTATAAATATTATGCTGCCTGCGTAATTTGAATCATCTCTCGATGTAATAAAAAAAAAACATTTTATGAAAACATACCTGCTTTTGAGAAGTAGTCCTTAACATTTTGTGGTCTGTATATGTATGTATGTATGTCTCTATGTAAATGTATATGTACGTATGCATGTATGTATGGATGATATGAATGTATGTATGTAAGTGTGTATGTATGTAAGTGTATATATATATGTATGTATGTATGTGTTTGTGTATGTGTGTGTGTATGTATGTATGTATGTATTTATGAATGTGTGTCTGTGTGTGTTTGTCTATGTATGTATTTATGTTTGTTTGTTTGTCCGTTTGTTTGTTTGTAGATAGGTAGGTCGGTAGTTTGGCTAAGTGTATAGGTTGTTTGTATGTATGTATGTGTGTATACAAATAATATTGTAAGCATGCATGTGTCTGAATATGCATATTCCCAGACTGTCATGGATATTACTTAATCAAAATCACTATGTATGATATGTCATAAAACCATGCAGTGTCTTACTTTAAAAAAAAATTTAATTTTTTTTTTACTTTGTATGTTTGCATCTGATTGATTTTTTTTAAACAAGTTTCGTAGTATGTCTAAAGCTGGGAGAGATATCAACATTAAATTTCTGCTGTGTTTCTGCCTGTCGGTCTGTCTATCTGTTTGCGTTTTCTCTTTATCTGTCTGTCCGTCAGTCTTTGCCTGTCAGTCTGTCTGTCTCTTTGCGTTTTCTCACTCTGTCTCTCAGTCTTTCTGTCTGTCGTTTTCTTTCATTCTCTCATAATCCATGTCGTTTTATATTGAATTTGCTTTTGTTCTCCACGAACGCGATTGTGTTAACCTGGCGTTCTACGTTTACAAAGCTCTGAAACGATCGTGAAAAGGTTATGGGCAAAAATGAGAAGTTGGTGGTCCGAGACTGTAGCGTTGTTGTGTGACTGTTGCCAGATGGGGACCATGTCGAGGTGCACGGTGTGGGTGGTGGCGGTGTTCAGCGTGCTCAGTATGGTGAAGGAGGTGCTGCAAATGTTCACACAGGTGGGTGTGGGCTTTTTTTTGTTTTGTTTTGTTTTGTTTTGTTGACCTACTTGTGTAAACAAAGCGAGTCTATGTGATAATCCGGTGTTTGGTTCTCTTTGTCTGTCTGTCTGTCTATGTGTGTCCGTGGTAATTTATTTCGCTGAAAGTACTTTGTCAAAATCAAATTTGGAATAAACAAAGTGGAAAAAAACACACCTGTCCATTCATACTAGAGATGATTTTTAAGTGTCCCGTATTAAGCCGTATTTCCGTATCATGAACGGTGTCACGACCCCCATAGGGAAGAGGTCGAGAGATGTTTTAAAACCTAACCTAACACCCACTCCAGTTCACCAGACAACACAAACACAGAATACAGAGGTTTCTCTTCCACACAAAAATTTATTCTCTTCCGCTCTCTCTATCCTAAGCACTCAGATGAAACACAACCACACACACACACACACACACACACACACACACACACACACACACACACACACACACACACACACACACACACACAAAAAAACAACCAAGCAGACCGGTACACAGACATCCGTGCTCAGTGTAGCGTCTTTGCCAGCTTCAGGAAGCTCCCCTCTTAAAAGTAAAAAGAAAAACAAATTAAAAAAACTGACACACGGCTCCAGACGAACGTCGGCGGACACATGGCGCAGAAGTCTGACCAAAGGCACGAGCCTTCAATCAAAAGGCCCAGGTGCCAAGACTCGGATATCGTGCCAGGCAAAACAGAGACCCCAGACCACAAGTCAAAAAGGCCCGGAACCAGGACACCAGTCACGGGGCAGGAAGGGGCGAAGACCCAGGCTACCAGTCACGGGGCAGGAAGGGGCGAAGACCCAGGATACCAGCCACGGTACGGGAGGGGGCGAAGACCCAGGACGCCAGTCGAAAGCCTGGGACCCAGGACACAGGACACCGGCTGGGCAGGACGAAGATCTGGGTCACCAGACTAAAGGCCAGGGACCCAGGACACAGCGAGAGCTGCCACAGGTAGCGTACACCAACGACCACCAGCAAAGACACGACGACGAAGACAGACGAAGAAACACAGAAGTGGCTCCAATGGAGGACAGCCGGCCCTCACTTCATATGGTGCCAAGACGTCGGGGTAGCTACCCCACCAACAACGGAGACGACCCGTAAACTACGACAGTTGGGCTGCAAAAGCCTCGAATATTGTTGCTGCCCAACAATATTTCATACACGCTCAGGTGAACTGAGTAACATGCACGTGGGTAGTGCGCAATTCGAGAATTTTACCCGAACTGAAGGATGGGAGAAGGAGGAAAAGTGAAAGGAGAGGGTGGAGAAAAATCGAAGACTGGCGACACGCCCTAACTGTCGTCGCAAGTTGTGACAAACGGTTCATTTCGTTGAGGGTCCGATTTCAAAAAAATGTATTGGGCTCTTGCAAATTAGCTGCCTAAACATTTGTTTGGGTTTAAAGACGGCATGACATCGTTTTTCGTGCTCACAATTAAAAGAAAAGAGACACAAATTCTGGACAATTAACTTAGAATGACACTAACTACACCATCACCGTGTTTACTGCATATGAATATTTTTAAGTGGATACTGAATTAGCTAGACTGTTATTCTTTTATTGAATAAAGTGTGTATCAGAAGTGAGTCTTGAAGGCCTTAGTGCAGTCATCCTGTGACAAAATGCACTATGACCCAAAACTAATTGGAACATAAACTCTTTCTGTTATAACATGTTTACAAAGACCTTGACCGTATATTGTATAAATTAGAAACATGTGCGCCTGTGTATACTTGTTTTATGCTGATTTGATTTTGTCATAAATAGAAATAATATCAGCCAACACTTCAATATCTCGACATGTTGCATCTCATTTGGAAGATCTCAGGAGACAAGATTCCGAAAAGAAAAGCCGTTCTGGCTCAAGTGTGATTCCTGCTGATTTAAAAAAAGCAACAAAAAAACTGCAAGAACGAAACCGTAAACGCAGGTGGTGGGGACATGGCGGGTGGAGTGGGCTGTGTAGCAGTTCTTATGTATCTGTGGACCTTTACACCCATTTTCATAAACCGATTTTCGGTAATCTCCTATTTTAGGGTTATTTTCTTTCATATCAGTTATTGAATTACTACAATCAGACGATGTGTAAACGGCATAATTTTATCAAAATAGTATTTATGTTCAACATAGATTTTTACAGATCTGTTGAAACTTTGTGCTAGTTTGTGCTAGATCTTCGACCAGACAAGACGTGTTTATTTCAGGAAATTTCGTCGGGGGTACATGAAAACATTTCCCTGATATCCAAACAACTTACCGGTAAAGTTGTGAGACAAATCATTTTGAAGTAGAAGAACTTTAGCTGGCGTTTTTTTTTTTAAGTAAAATGTGAATGACAGACCGGTGCGAAATGGCGTATTAATGACGTTGTATGTTTTTGAATAAGTGAGAAGCGCTTAAAATAATCATTTCACATAGTATTACATAGCACATTTTATCAGGTCAGGGGCATAGCCCTTGCTACTGGTACCATGTAACCCAGTACTACCTGCCGCATGTGAAGTCTCCCAACGGCGGACCAGGCGGAGGAGGAAACCTTTTCCAACGGCTGTGAAGGCGGAAGAGGATGACCAAAGGGCAGGGGGAGCTCTTATCCTTGGCTGGAAGTCCTCCTAGGAGATGGAACTCCGAAGAAAAAACCTGCGCCTGCCGAGGCCGTCCTACACGTGGCAGTATCTGCACCTGTGGAACTGTGAGCGTTGGTAGGCGAGAGAGTGGGGAAGAGACTGCACAACTCCACTTCACTAAAAAAAAAAAAGAAAGAAAAAAAAGTCACCTGTGCTGGTCAGGTAAAAGAACGCTGGCCATTAAGGAGAAGCGTGAGTGAAGGAAGCAGGGCTCAACTTCTGGACATGTTTTCCCTTGCAACACCTGTTGGAAGTGCTGTGCATCCAGAATCGGCCTCTTCTCCCACATGAGGACATGCACCAACAGATAAGCCTGCCTGCCTACTCATCCGTCGGTCCGACGGGAGACTCCATCATAGCACAATTTTGCACAATTGATGAATGCATCAATGTAGCTTCGAAACTAAATAGAACTTTACATTTTAAATAAAAATGGTAATTCTGACTGCTGGTAATCAACATATCAATATGTCAGATAAATGTGCCAGGTTTTGTGAAATGGGAATCTTAAAAAATGTAACAGTAACACGACTAATGAAATATTTTTGGCTTCTGTACAGTGTTTTGTACCCTGCCGGAAAGTGCACTGACACTGAGATTATGTGTGAAAAGAACAGATGTTTCCCTGTTTTCAAGCCAAATTTGGTGACGGTGAATTTGTTAAAATGAATCGCATGCACCCACCCCACCCAAAAAGAGAGGGGAGAGGGGGGCGTACAGGGGAGGGGGGGGGGCAGAAAAAATAACATTCAAACGCACAGACCAGGATATATAAGGTTAAAATCGCGTGAATTCAGGTTCATTAAACTGGGCTGCTCTTGGGGGCAGAGGGTGGGATTTTCAGACAGTGGGGTCAAAGTCGAAGATTTTTTTTTCTTACCAGAGGTCTCAGGGAAGAAGAGAGAAACCGTCAGAAGACAGTGTTAAAAGAGTGAAGTGTTCTTAATATAGATGAAAAAGAGCTGAAAGTTCTAGTGATATAGTGATAGTGATGACTGTGCAACTCCAAATGAATGTAACACCATGGTCAAGTTTGCCGACGATACTACTCTAGAAGGGCTGATTACGAACAGTGATGAGTCAAAACATAGGGAAGAAGTACTGGAACTTGTCAGCTGGTGTGATCAACACAACTTAGAATTCAACGTATCAAAAACAAAAGAATTAATTTTAGATTTCAGGAAGACCAGATCTTACCCCTTACCACTTGTCATTAAAGACAAGCAAGTAGAGATCATCAGCGAATTTAAATTTCTCGAACTGATCATTTCCAACGATTTGAAATGGGAGAAAAATACGGAAAAAATTGTTAAGAAAGTACAACAGCGCCTGTACTTTCTTCGGCGCCTCAAAAAGTTCGGAATTAAAAGAAATCATGATTGATATCTACCGAGCAGTCATTGAAAGTGTGCTAACCTTCACTATTACTGTTTGGTACGGTAACGTTTCCAAGGCAGAAGTCGCAGCCCTTAACAGAATCGTAAAAACTGCCACCAAGATTACCGGGGCTGATCTACCTTCTCTAGAAGACATATATTATAAGCGGCTACTCAGAAAAGCCAAATCAATCAGCCAGAACGAATCACATCCAGCTTTTAGGATTTTCGAGATGCTGCCCTCTGGTTGACGGTACAGAAGTATAAGGACGAAAACCAATCGCTTCGCCAGTAGCTTTTTCCCCAAAGCAACCAATGCCCTGTCTCTCGAACAAATCCAGTATGATAAATAGAACTGTGTAATCGACAACTATCTGGCTGAAGATCTAGTCATCAACCCCATCCACATGTAATATGCAGCTTCTGTTCAAACGTTGTGTGTGTGTGTGTGTGTGTGTGTGTGTGTGTGTGTGTGTGTGTGTGTGTGTGTGTGTGAAAGAGAGAGAGAGAGAGAGAGAGAGTGTGTGTGTGTGTACACGTGTGTGTGCGGTAGTACGTGCATGTGTGAGTATGCACAAGTTTTTTAGATTGATATGCACTTGTGTGTAACCTAATTTCTACTGTATCTGTGTTTGTGTATGATTTTCGATTTATGTTGGTACCTTGTTATGTACTGCCCGTTAGTTGGATTTTTAAAATACGATTCCCGAGATGATGATAACAATTAAATAACAATCCAGTGAGAAGAAAGAAAGAAAGAAAGAACATGAGAAATCAAATCATATTTTGATGCGTTTCAGATGCCATACTTGGTTTGTAACTGCCGGAAGGTTTTGCGTGTCAGTCTAAATACACAAAAGCACTGCACTATTATTGACTTCCGAACAGTTATTGTCAAGGTTATTTGAATAGGTATTTTAATGAAAACTGCTCCGAATTTT
Source organism: Babylonia areolata (assembly GCF_041734735.1). Taxonomy (NCBI): domain Eukaryota; kingdom Metazoa; phylum Mollusca; class Gastropoda; order Neogastropoda; family Buccinidae; genus Babylonia; species Babylonia areolata. The sequence goes on from NC_134878.1 coordinate 50,078,907, forward strand.
AAAAAGCACGACTGCTGTGATCGACGTCCGCTCTCACTTGACCAAATCACCTCTTTATTTTATTTTATTTCATTTTGTTTTTGTCTTTTTCTTTCAAGTTGTATGGAAGACAACGAAGCACATTTTTCAAAATTGTTTTTCCTTTTTGCTCTGTGTGTGTGTGTGTGTGTGTGTGTGTGTGTGTGTGTGTGTGTGTGTGTGTGCACGCGTTCGTGCTGATCCTGTCTTTCCTCAATGCAACTGTATAAAAAAAAAAAAGTGATGCAAAGGCTCAAAGATAATGTTTCAGTTTCAGTAGCTCAAGGAGGCGTCACTGCGTTCGGACAAATCCATATACGCTACGCCACATCTGCCAAGCAGATGCCTGACCAGCAGCGTAACCCGACGTGCTTAGTCAGGCCTTGAGAAAAAAAGTAATAGTAATAATAATAATAATAATAAAATAAATAAAAAAGACAACAATTATGATAAATAAGCAAATAAATGTAAAACATGGAGACACACATTCACACATACACCCACACATGCATAACAGATATGCACCAAACATGCAGTTTCACAGATACGAAAGCACAGTCAAATACACATAAACGTACATGAGCCCCAACACACACACATTACCCTGCACCTCCTCTACCCCCCTCCTCCACACACTCATTTCTGGGCTACGTATCGCAGCTTCCATGCCAAACACACACACTCACATGAACCCTTACTTGTACAAGCACACACACATACGCCCATATCCCCCACCCCCAACCCCCCACACATATATACAGATATATAAGATATATATACAAGTAATATATGCACACCTGCACGTTCCAATATTCCGTTGCTCCCACAGTGTAGGCATGCATACACACACATACCTCATCACCTACCCCCCCCCCCCCCTCGCCCCCTCTCCACCTCCGCACCCCCCCCCCCCCACCCCCCACACACACACACACACATACGCATGTGCACAAAACTCTACTGACACTTGTGTACACTTACACCCTCGCGCTTGCACAAATGCACTCGAACACACAGACCCACACATACACACAAACACACACGCCCAGAGGCTGCCACTGATTGGCCGCAAGAGGGATGGGAAAAGATCTCTGATGTCAAGAAAGTGGCGTCTAGTGTGTTGCTCAGTCTGTTGTATTTGGAAAGGCCCACAGAGACTCTGTTCCATTTTGAAGAAATTTGCGCAATGTTGGTTTGGAAATGATGCCGATATTTGTTTGATTTGCAATGCATTGTGCTCTACATTTCATGCTAGACTTTCGGCCGCTTCCTCTCTCCTCTCCCTTTATTTCTTTGAGGCGATCGATGGTATGATGGCCTTGTACCTGTTCTTTTTGATATTCTTTGACTTTTCTGAGGATTTCCGATTTTCCTAGATGTAGGCCACTCGTTGTTGTTGCGTTACCAGCAAGTCTGTCAGCTCGCTCATTTCTCTTAACACCTGCATGTCCCGGGCAGTATGACCATGTAAGCTTTTTGATCTGAAAGTTGCGCATTGCCTTATGCCACTCTGGGCTTCACATTCCATTTTCAAAGATAATGACGTAGAGTCGCTTGGATCATGACGTAGAGATATTTACGTCAAAAACGACACCAGGAAGCCATCTCCTCGGCTTTGAGCGCTTCGTTAACAGCTGCATTTTCTTGGGTTATCTTTTCACGGCTGAAAACCACAATGGCGCAAATGCTGGCGAGAACGGAATTAATTTTGGACGCGCACGTGTCTGAACAGCAAAAGCAGATAGCCGAAGCTAAAACCCATTTTGATCATATGAGTGCTTTGGACATTGACACAGAGCCCTGCTGTGTTCGTAAGACGGGTATCATTTGTACTATCGGTCCTCCCACCCGTGATGTCCCCATGCTGCATAAACTGATGGATGCAGGTATGAACATAGCGCGTTTGAACTTCTCGCACGGAACCTACGACTTTCATAAAGGCACGCTGGAAAATGTACGCAAAGCGGTTGAAACTTACCCACAGCCAGTCTGTGTCGGAATAGCCCTTGATACCAAAGGACCCGAGATCCGAACTGGTCTGTTAGTTGGAGGACCCACCGCGGAGGTGACCCTTCAAACCGGGAATATGATCAAAATCACCATTGATGACAGTTTCAAGGAGAAATGCTCGGAAAGTGTGGTGTGGGTGGACTACCGTAACATCGTCAAGGTGATGGATATCGGCAATCGAATCTACATCGACGACGGCCTCATCTCTGTTATCGTGAAGGAGAAGGAATCCGACTTCCTGATGTGTGAAATAGAAAACGGCGGTGTCCTTGGCAGCAAGAAGGGCTGCAACCTTCCCGGGACGCCTGTCGATTTACCTGCAGTCTCTGAGAAGGACAAAAAAGATTTAGAGTGGGGTGTAGAAATGGGGGTGGACTTTGTGTTTGCCTCATTCATACGTTCCGGCGACGGTATCAGGGAGATCAGGAAAGTCCTGGGAGAGAAGGGTAAAAACATCAAGATCATGGCTAAACTGGAGAACCACCAGGGCATTAAGAACTTCGATGGCGTTCTGGAGGCCACTGACGGGGTCATGGTTGCCCGGGGTGACATGGGCATCGAGATCCCCCCTGAGAAGGTATTCACTGCTCAGAAGATGATGATCGCTAAATGTAACCGTGCCGGTAAGCCTGTCATCTGCGCCACTCAGATGTTGGAGAGCATGACCTACAAGCCCCGCGCCACGCGCGCGGAGTCCAATGACGTGGCCAACGCAGTGATGGACGGCGCTGACTGCGTGATGTTGTCCGGGGAGACAGCCAAGGGCAAGTACCCCATCGAGACCGTCAGTGCCATGAACAACATCTGCAGGGAGGCTGAGACCGCCATTTTCCATGCTAAACTGTTCGAAGAGCTACGCCGGGAGACGCCGCTCTTCACGGACGCCGAACACGCCATCGCCATCGCCGCCGTGGATGCGTCCTTCTCCGTCAATGCCACCGGCATTGTCGTGGTGACTTCCAGCGGCAGGTCGGCCCACCTGGTGTCCTGCTACCGTCCGCGCTGCCCCATCCTGGCCATCACACGCAACGGCAGGGTGGCCCGCCAGTGCCACCTGTACCGCGGCATCTTCCCCATCCTTTACCAGGAGTGTAGCAGCTGTAAGGATTCCGTTCTCCACTGGGCCGAGGAGATAGACAACCGCATCAACTGGGCCCTGAATGTGGGCCGCACCAGGAAGCTGCTGGAGTGGAACCGCTATTTGGTGGTCATGACGGGGTTGGGGTTCGGCCCGGGCCACACCAACAACATCCGCATCATCACCCTGACTGGCGATCAGCCCATCAAGGTTCTCACCAGTATCCCAGATGAAGAAACGTCCGTTTAGACACCAGGGCCACTTGAAACAAACACGCGCCACACTGCTGCCTTCCACATCTTGTCGTTTCGTCTCTTTTTTTTTTCTTTTTCTTTTTCTTTTCTTTTCTTTTTTTTTTCATTTCCATGCTGTTTGACTGGTCCATTGACTTACTGTGGAAAAGGTAGCATTGCAATCTCATTGCTAATCTCACCATCATCAGCTTCAGAGACACCAGTATTTCTACCATCTTGGCGTGTTGCTTTCAAAGCAAAACGATGATACGATTATATTGGTTACATGTCTGATGTCTGTCAGTCATGTTTATTTTGACTCCTACATTTTGGGCTTAGTAAGACGTTGTCCACTTGTTCTTTGTGAAGCAGGAACACAAATATACTTCATTTTATGTACAGAAAATCCCCTTGGGGAGAAACGCTAATCCGATCCAAATAGCGTTTGAAAAAAAGAAGCAGCAAGTCGAATTCAAAGTAATTAAAATTTGTTCAGTATCCATTTGCCTGTAAGCCTACGTTCAAAAAAGGGAAAAGAAGAAGCAAATCGAATTCAGAGTAACTTAAATGTGTTCAATATCCGTTTGCCTATAAGGCTACGTTCAAAAAAAGGAAAAGAAGAAGCAACTCTAATTTAGAGTAAATTAAATGTGTTCAATATCCATTTGCCTATAAGGCTACGTTCAAAAAAAGGAAAAGAAGAAGCAACTCTAATTTAGAGTAAATTAAATGTGTTCAATATCTGTTTGCCTATAAGCCTACGTTCAAAAAAAGGAAAAGAAGAAGCAATTCTAATTTAGAGTAAATTAAATGTGTTCAATATCCATTTGCCTGTAAGGCTACGTTCAAAAAAAGGAAAAGAAGAAGCAATTCTAATTTAGAGTAAATTAAATGTGTTCAATATCCATTTGCCTGTAAGGCTACGTTCAAAAAAAGGAAAAGAAGAAGCAATCCTAATTTAGAGTAAATTAAATGTGTTCAATATCCATTTGCCTATAAGGCTACGTTCAAAAAAAGGAAAAGAAGAAGCAACTCTAATTTAGAGTAAATTAAATGTGTTAAATATCCATTTGCCTATAAGGCTACGTTCAAAAAAAGGAAAAGAAGAAGCAATTCTAACTTAGAGTAAATTAAAAGTTGTTCAATATCCATTTGCCTATAAGGCTACTTTCAAAAAAAGGAAAAGAAGAAGCAACTCTAATTTAGAGTAAATTAAATGTGTTAAATATCCATTTCCCTATAAGGCTACGTTCAAAAAAAAGGAAAAGAAGAAGCAACTCTAATTTAGAGTAAATTAAATGTGTTCAATATCCGTTTGCCTATAAGGCTACGTTCAAAAAAAGGAAAAGAAGAAGCAACTCTAATTTAGAGTAAATTAAATGTGTTCAATATCCGTTTGCCTATAAGGCTACGTTCAAAAAAAGGAAAAGAAGAAGCAACTCTAATTTAGAGTAAATTAAATGTGTTAAATATCCATTTGCCTATAAGGCTACGTTCAAAAAAAGGAAAAGAAGAAGCAACTCTAATTTAGAGTAAATTAAATGTGTTAAATATCCATTTGCCTATAAGGCTACGTTCATAGAAAGGAAGAGAAGATGAAGCAAATCTAAGTCAGAGTAACTAAAATGTGTTCAATTTGTCGCGTCGGCCCGTTTTGTTTTTGTTTTGTTTTGTTGTTTCTTTTCACATCCGCACGACAATCGTGCGTGGTAGTCTGAACGCACCCGAAGGGTTTTTGACGTGTTTGTATGGGGTTTTGAAGATTTTTATATCCTTTTTTATATATACTTTTTTGTCAGTCTGGTGATGATAAATAAAGCGGAAGGGTTGACGTCCTCAGCACAGCCTAGTTTTATATGCCTCGAGGAGCTTCATGTTCAGATATCATGAATGATCTGAACACCATACGTTATCTACATTCCTATCGTACTTCGTATCTGTGTATACGGAACAAAATGAACAGTCCTTACCCCAGCTGGAACTCTTTTGATAATTTTTTTCTCGGGAATGTACAGACCATATACAAAAATTTACACCAGTATTAAATATTTTTTCGTACCAAATTACAATCTGTGTAATGCACTCAATCAGGAGAGAGAGAGAGAGAAAAAATAGAGCTTGCAAACCCACACACACTTAAACGGACTTATGTACTAACATACTAACACGCACGCATCCACCACCACCCTATCTCTCCCCCACACACATGCGCGCGCGGGCACACACAAACACACACACTCATGCACACACACGTGCGCGCGCACACACACACAAATACACGTGCGCACGCTCACATGTATACAAAACATTGCATCCACCAAACTGTTTTCCGTCAACTGGACAGCAAGTACTTACCCCACGTATAGCTACATGCGCGTTGAGCTGCAAGGTAAGCGCTATATTAATGCACATCACGCTTTCCATGACAGCCATCGACTGGACTTCATTCTGGTTTGTGTTTTGTGCCATGTTATCCCAGGATTTTCGCCACATTTTGCTTTTATTCCTTAAACATTTTGCAAGTATTCTTGTTTGTCAGCATCAGCCATTCTTTGTGTCCGCTCACTCGTCTTCAGCCCGCTCTCAGTGTCACTGGTCATGTTCCCCTGCCATACCACATCGTCATGTGCAGGCCTGGGCAGACTGATATGGAGGACAAGCTGTTACCCATGTAGCAAGTCCCCCCTCTCCCCGTCTCTAGCTGACCCCAGGGGAAAAGCAGAAGCCAGCACGCCTGGCACCAGGGACGACGCAGGAGCTGCCGGAAAGGAGTTGGTTACAACTCAAGGCCGCCTTAGGGACTCTGACTCCGGATTTTCTGTCAGGGTTTACTCCCCTAGTCTTTTCCTGAAGAAGATGAAGACAGTGGAGGTTTGAGCTAACGAGCTTCATCTGCTCGGGTTTGAAATTGGAGTTTCCTTCTCCTAGATGAACTGTCTTCCTAGACTAACGAGCTCCATTTACCCGGGCTAGGGTTTTTGAGGCGACCAGGTCTGCCTGGATGTTTCCATTGTAGGATTTTTTTTTTTTTTAATAAATAGAAGCCTCACCCCATCGTGGTAGACCACACCGCCAGTTTGTCCGGGACCCCTTATTTACTAGCAAGCCAGCATATTTGGAGCTAACCTCCATGTCTGGAGGCCGTCCGCTATCCGCAACCTACCATACCACATGCGCCTGCTGAATGTATATTCATCGCCGTCAGGCGTAAAGATCTGCTGTAAGTGTCACCGGCTGAACTCAGTCCGTCTTTGCTGCTATTAGAGATGCTGTCATAGGGTGCCACCTCCCCCGTGTTCGTTCCCCTCGACTGAACGACGCAAGCAGAGAATGATAAGTGTGATCGATGGGGTAAAAGGACCGGCTCTTCATGTCAATAAAAGGTTTATACAATTTTCTAACCTCATTCAAGTGCCTATCATCCGATTTGACACTGGGAGTTTGAAAGATGTGGCAGTCGCTCTTTTTAATGCCCAGTTAGAGCAGCCATTAATGGTCACATCACTGAAAACGACATTGACATATTATTTTGTGTGACTGAAACCTGGCTTCGTGAAGTGGGAGACGAGGCAAAATGTCACGATCTGTCTCTCCCAGGTTTCACCACTGCCTCCTTTCCTCGTTCAACGACCACATGGGAAGGTAGTACAGCCTTTGTCGTGTCGTATAAACTGAGACCATATATCACATTTTCTTCTGATTTTCCATTCGACCACTCTTTTGAACTTTCTCATCATTCACTTACTTTTCAACAATTCCATTTGATCTTTTGTTTGTGCCGCCCCCACCAAGCAGAAAGAACAAACTGACTGACGCAATGTTCATACAGCAGTTTCTAGATCTTTTAGAATATGCCAACAATCTGACAGGAACCACTTCGACTCTCCATCTGAGTTTTACACATCCAAAGTTCTTGACATGCTCGATACTTTCAACATTAGCCAGTCTGTCTCAGTCCGACCCATCACCATGGTCACATTGATGACAGTGTCATCTACAGGGAAGACGATGACATACTGAAGATAACAGCTGTTGACCATGTCCTGTCTTCTGACCATTCCTGTGTGCTGTGCAGTCTGATCCTCGCCAAGCCTCCCGACCCACGAAGCTACAGGGAAGTGAGCAAGTTGGCTTCAGTGTATATCCAGGCTTTCAAAGCTGACATCAGATAGACTCACCACCAAGGCCATGAGCAGAAGACCTTGCACAGTGCCTGCATGCTACCCTGGACAAGCTTGCTCCACCGACATGTCGCCTTGTCTCTAACCGGCCCCCTTTTCCATGGTACAAGACTGTGGGACTCGATCATCGTGAGGCCAAGCAGGAAAGAAGGCGTGTTGAGAGGGCGTGGCGTCCATTGGCAGATTTTTCAGGCTGCCAGAAACCGTGCCACTGAAATTGTTGATCTTGCCAAGAGTACATTTTACTTAGCACAAATTCTGGCAAGTACTTCTTAAACATCTAGATCAGGATGATCTTTTCGACCATCATCTGTTTGCTGACCGACAAGATCATTGTACCGAAACAGCGTTGCTGAAGATTGAAAACAACATTTTTTGTGTTTTTGACGAAGGCAAAATTTCGGTTCTTGCTCTTTTAGATCTTTCTGCAGAATGATACAATTGATCATACACTTCTCACTGAAAGACTCAAACATGTTTGTAGCATTCATGGTCTTGCTTTTTTTGGTTTCAGTACTACTTATCGAATTGAACCCAGACTGTCTGTGTAAATAGCAAATGCTCTTATGAAACTCTGCTATCAAATGGTGTCCCACAGGGATCAGTCTTTGGACCTCATCTGTTTGTTTTCTATGCAACCCCACTGTCTGATGTAATAAACTATCACTGTCGATCGCACGAGAGCTTCGCTGACAACACTCAACTCTCTCAGTCGGCTTCTATTGCTGAAACCTATCAATTGGTGACACACACGCAAGAGTGTATAACAGACTTGAAGTCTTGGATGACCTTCAACAAGCTTCAGGTAAATGATGGAAAGACTGAACTGTTGCTTGCTTGCCCCGAGAAGTTTTTTTAACTACCCCTCTCTCCCTCACTCTCTTCCGGTAAACAACACTCTTATTCCTGTCTCCCAATCAGTGCAGAGCCTTGGCGTAAGTCTCGACCACTGTCTGTCATTTCAGCGACACATTTCAAACATTTGCAAATTATCTTATCTTGAGTTGCAGAGAATTAGTTCTATTCGTCATTACCTGTCTATGGAAGCAACCAAAACATTTGTCTGTGCTTTTGTTTTGTCCAGGATTGATTAATGCAACTCTGTTTTTCACATTAAAAACAAAAAAAACAAAAAAACAAAAAACTTCACTTGATAAACTCCAAAGAGTTCAGACCAATGCTGCTCGACTTATTTTCATGTTCTCCAAATTTGAATATGTTGCTCCTCTCTTCCACTCTCCTCACTAGCATTCTGTTTAAAAAAGAAAAAGAATTGAATACAAGCTTTCAGCAGTCACGTTTTCTGCCTTCCCAGGCCCTGGCCCTTGCTCCCTCTCTGACCTCCTTGAAGTGCACATTCCAACTCGTCACCTTCGCTCTTCTTCTGATACCAGGCTATTAAAAATCGCTGTTGTAAAGAAGCAGAAAACAGGGTCACTCTTTTCAGGCCCCGTCATTCTGGAACAAACTGCCAGAAAATAAGCAACATTTTGTCTTGCTGAAATCTTTTAAGCCTGCTCTGAAAACATCTTTTCCAACAACAGTAATTTTCCGGTGCTGGTCTTGGTATGATCTGGTTACAAATGCATGCTTTTATTGTGGGGAAGTCTGTCTGTCTGTCTGTCTGTCTGTCTCTCGCTCTCTGTGTCTCTCTCACTATATGTCTGTTTCTCTGCCGGTCTGTTTCTGTCTGTCTCTGCCTACCTGTATGTCTTTCTCTGTGTCTTTGAAAAGAGACTCGCGTGTACTTGAGTTCTCGTGGATGTAACGTGTGTGTGTGTTTGTGTGTGTGTGTGTCTGTGTGTGTGTGCAGTGTTGTTTCTTTGTCTGCTTATTTTGTCTTCAGAATTCATTTGTTTATTCAGACATCTTGCTATAGCACATACACTTGAAGCTCTATGCGTTGCCAGTATGTTGAACGTGTATTTTAGTGGTGGTGGTTGTATGTGGTGGCAGGGGGTGCGGTACCTGTGGGACACCCAAAACTACCATGAGTGGACCCTGTACATCACCTCCCTCATGTTCTCCGCCCCCTTCCTCTTCAACTACTCTCTGCACTGGCAGTGGGAGGCTGGGGCCCTCGCCGTCTTCCTTGCCTGGTTCAACTTCCTTGTCATGCTGCAGAGGTCGGCTAGACTGTCTGTCTGTCTGTCTGTCTGTCTGTCTCTGACACCCCCCCTCTCTCCCTCTCTCCCCCTCTGTGTGTGTGTGTGTGTCTCTCTCTCTCTCTCGCTCTGTGTCTGAGTGTCCATCTCTCTCTCTCTCTCTCTCTCTCTCTCTCAAACTCTGTTTAATCGTTATTTAGGGGTGGTGGTGATGGTGGTGAGAGTTCGTGGATTGTCGAACCTCTTATTACTTTCCCACTCTTATATTGCTCCTTTTTTTTTTTTTTTTTTTTTTTTTTTTTACACAATGGTTCTCCATTCTATTTTCTCCCATTTTGTTTCCTTTCTTTCTTTCTTTTTTTTTCTTTCCTTTTTTTTTTGTGTGTTTGTGTTAACATTCTTACATTGAATGCAAAACACAATACACATTGTCACACGTGCTTTCAAAAAGAGTGAAATTTGTCTAACTGGCGTGTTATTGTATTGCGCTTTGAAAGGTTTGAAGGGGATACAGAAATGCATTATTATTATTATTGTTGTTGTTGTTGTTGTTGTTTTATTCACTGTCTATGTGGCCGTTAAAGGCTGTTGGACTGGTTTTAACACATTCGGTACGGCCAGTCTTCTCTCTTTCTCACCCCCCCACCCCCCACCCCCCACCCAAACCCACCCTCGAGACCACATTTGAAGTCCAGTGGGCGTCTGAATGGCCCAGCCAATGGCTTTCATCGTTAGGAATGCGGTAGGCCTATTTTTTTTGTCATCATCCACGTCTTCAGTGTGAGAACCATCCGCTTGTAACATGTTAACCTTGTTAGCAGAGGTGAAACGCTGTTATCGTCGCCTCTCTTGTTGTTCGTACGGAGAGGGTTAACCTTTTACCCTTACCATTGCTTTCAGGTTCGACTTCTTCGGAATCTACGTGGTGATGTTCCTGGAGATCCTGAGGACCTTGGTGCAGGCCTTGTCTGTCTTCTCCGTCCTCATCGTGGCCTTTGGGCTGGCCTTCTACATCCTCCTTCATCATGAGGTGACTGGGTGCTAGTCCTTCACCTGCCGGAGGATTGATAATGATGGTGATGCTGATGATGATGATTATTATGCTAAAGATAATGATGATGAGTTTACTTATTTATATAGCTGATATTAAATAAGTATTGCTGCGAGCGCTTTGCAGTTCAATAGTTCCAATAAAAATACATTTTACAAATGCCGAACACCATCCATCAAAACATGCAAGTCCAACTAAGAAAGAAATATTACAAACCATGGCAAGACAAAGCATCAGAAATGCATACTAAGTGCAGTACACATTGCAAACTATATGTGCGCTCATACAAAGGTACATGCACGCATGTACACACACATATGATAGTCAGTCGTGTCCGACTATGACCATCAGAACAGCAGAGGAGGCAACTGCTGTTCCGACTATTTTGGGCTAGAATTTGATTATAGTGGAGAGTGTCTTGCCCAAGTTACATCCCCACTCTCTCGGCCAAGAGGGTTTTAGGACAGTCGGCGTTGGGATGGTTCCCAAAGGCCAGCCAGCCCACAAGGCTGCAGCACTAAGAGCCAGTGCAATTTTGCCTCCTAGTTTGAGAGTCATAATCTTTCACAAAAGACTAAGCTGTAAATGATTTCCCATTGACTGGAGAAACCATTGATAATACAACTCTCACTTACACATAACAGCTAAACAAAGGGAGTTTGGAACTTGAGGTCGGTTTTGGGGAAGAGGAATGGCAGAAGGAGGAGGGGAGTGTGACAGGAAGAATAGGACTTTAGGTAAGGGGTGTGAGCGGAATTCTTTTTTTCTTTATCTTTTTTATATAATTCATTTACTCTGCTGTCTGTTTATCCGTTGTGTGGGTTTTCAAAAAAAAGAAAAGAAAAAAAAAGAAGAAGAAATCGTAGGGTTTCACACTCAACTTTATGAATTCCCCTTATAACAATGATATGGGAACGGATAACAAATATAGTTATCTCCATTCAAAGTATGACAATAACACTGTGGTTCTGCTCTATGAGAGGGCGCCATCTCAGAATCGCAGTTGACTGTGGAAGCCAGTTGCTGGGCCAGTCGGTACAGTGCCTAGCTTGTCAGGTGACCGGTCTCTTACTTCACAGCTTGCGCTGTTTGTTGGTGCAGATGTCATTCGTGGTGTTCGTGTGGCTGATTCCCTTGTTGGGCACCCATTGTATGAAACAGTATAATTTATATCGCAGTACATTTCAATACGTATGTGTTTGGATATGTCTTAACTGTATTGTTTGTTGGATACCTGTATATCTATTGCTGTGTTGACAATTAGCATTCCCTGTTGGCTCTGCGGTTGAACCAAACATGATAGGCAGAAGCACTGAAAGCAGGCCCCCGTAGTCTAATATGTGAATGATAGTTAGTCGTGTCCGACTATGACCATCAGAACAGCAAAGGGAGCAACTGCTGTCCCCGACTATATGGGCTAGAATTTGATTATTGTGGAGAGTGCGTTGCCAAAGTCACATCCGCACTCTCTCGGCCAAGAGAGCTTTAGGACAGTCAGCGTTGAAGATGGTCACCATATACCAACTAGTTAACCTGCAAGGCTGCAGCACTTAGAGCCAGGGCAGTCGTGTCTCCTTGTTTGAGATTCACAGTCCTTCACAAAAGACTTGAGTTGTAAATGACTTCCCATTGCCAGTGGAGAAACCATTGCTCATACAGCTCTCACTTCCGCTGCTTGCGCAACTGTAAGCTTACTATGTCAGTCTCTCACTCTGATAAAAGCCTACGTGGGTTGAGTGATAAGCCCCTTGTGGATGCACGGTTAATGTCTAATTGGATAAATGGGGGTGCAGATCTGCACATATGTTGACCCGGGAGATCGGAAAAATCTGCACCCTTTACCCACCGAGGCGCCGTTACCGAGATTCGAACCCGGGACCCACAGATTGAAAGTCCAACGCTTTAACCTCTCGGCTGTTGTGCCCATCGATAATGATTATAATGATAATAATAATGATATTAATGATAATGATAATAACCTGTGATTCAGCTACGTGAATCTCATAGTCTCTGATACCAGCCTCCGTTGGGTGAGTGACAAGCCCCTGTGGATGCACGATTAATGTCCAGTTGGACGAATAACGACGCATTCTATGATAATGATAACACTTGTGATTATCCGTCCCTCATCATGTGCATGTCATGACTAGTATCGTATCTTTGTAACCCCCCTTCAGGAGGGGCCTTGGCCTAAACTGAATAAATTCGTTGTTTTGTTGTGTTGTTTTTTGGGGTTTTTCCGTTTCCGTCCATTGCCCTCGTGTCCACGCCCACTCTCCACCCCCCCAGGACACGCACGCCTACGCCACTCCAGGGCTGTCGCTGCTGCGGACGGCGATGATGATGCTGGAACTGGACTTCCTGTCCTCCTTCAACGGACCCTACACGGACGGCGACAGCACCACGCTGCACTTCCGGGGCCTCACCTTCTTCATGATCGTCGTCTTCGTGCTCCTCATGCCGATCCTGCTCATGAACCTGCTGGTAGGTGCTGCGTGGATCGGTTAATTGGTGTGGGGACTGGTGATGGTAATGCTGGTGGTGGTGCTGGTGCTGGTGTTGGTGTTGGTGATGGGGGATGGTATTGTTGTTGGTGATGGGTGGGGGTGGGGGCAGGAGGGGCTGTTTGGAGGTGGTGGAGGACATTGATGGGGTGTTGGTGCTGGGGGGTGAGTGAGTGACATGGGTGGTGGTGGTAGTGGTGGTGGTGGGTGTTGGGGTGTGGTGTGGGTGTTCTTTCTGTGCACGTGTGTGTGTGTGTGTGTGTGTGTGTGTGTGTGTGTAGAAAGGAATGGTTTTAACGTCCTGTCACACCTACTGGTTATTGTATATGATTGCTCTGTATGGTGTGCGTGTCTGTGTGTGCGTGCGTGTTCTGTCTGTGTGCCTGTCCCTATCTGTGGTATACACGGTGTTCCTTTGTTGTTGTTGGTTTTTTTTCTTTCAGATCGGTCTTGCTGTGGGGGACATTGAGGCCGTGCAGAGGAACGCTCGTCTGAAGCGTCTGGCTGGTCAGGTCAGTAGTCATTACACCCACCCACTCTCTCTCTCTCTCTCTCTCTCTCTCTCTATATATATATATATATATATATATATATACCATTCAACATAGAATCAAGTCCCGTTGATGACTTGACCCGCATGCAACACGTGCTAAAAAACGAGAACGAAGTGATGGTAACAGCTATGTCAAATTTTCTTACCGTAGCACGTAACTGTAGGCAGAAAGCACTAGAAAATGGGCAGACAGTATAAAGAATCAAGCAAAAGGTACGTAATTATATACAGATGACCCCTAATGCTAATGAATAAACGGATTCACTAATTATTATATAAGCAAATGAATTATGACCGTGGATGGTCCACATGTTGTTTGCTCTTTTGTTGTTCTTTTCCCCTGCCCTTTTCTTGCGTACAGTTGTTGCGGTGTGTGTTTCGTGGTATTTGTTTAATTAGTTTTTTGTAACCCTCCCCCCCCCCTTGTCAAAATGGCTGTAAATGCTTTTGACAATAAATCATCAATCAATCAATCAATCTATATATATATATATATATATATATATATATATATATAATATATATATATGTGTGTGTATGTGTGTATATATATATGTATATATATATATATATATCTTTATCTCTCTCTATCTCGTCCGATGGTGATATGGATACCTGTATAGCGCCTATCCTGTATAGCGTCAAAAACCAAGCGCTAAGCGCTTTACAAACACTGAGTCAGTTGCCCAGCTGGCAGTCTACCTGGGTAGAGCCGACTGACAGCTGACTTAACGCCCTCATCTTTCATTTCCAGTGTCATTCAATCATGTTTCAGTCGCGCACGCACGCAAAGACACACACACACACACACACACACACACACACACACACACATACATAACCTTTTACGTGTATGACCATATGGGTCGTTTTGTTTTTTTTGTTTCTTTTACCCCGCCATGTAGGCAGCCCTACTCCGTTTTCGGGGGTGAGCATGCTGGCTATGTTCTTGTTTCCACAACCCACCGAACGCTGGCATGGATTGCAGGATCTTTAACGTGTGTATGTGATCTGCATGCGTATACACACGACTGGGGCTGAGGCACTGGCAGGTCTGCAGATAATTATCTTGACCTGGGAGATCAGAAAAATCTCCACCCTTTACCCACCAGCTGCGTCAAAACCGGGAATCGAACTCAGGAAACTCGGGTGGGATTCCAGTGCTCTAACCATTAGACTACCACACCCTGTCTGAATTCACAAGAACAATTTTGTAAACAGGTCGACTCAGAGATTTTCGAGGTTAACAAAACTGTATCTGTTATGATTTTATGGGAAATTATTCAACTAAAATTAGTAGATTAACAAACACTGACCCATTGTACAATACGATACATGATACGATACGATAAGAATGTCTGTAAACTCACAGAAATTTGTCTTTTGGCTCGAGTACACGTAACATTGAACATATAAAGCGCTATGACTTCACGGCATAACCATTTATAAGATATGGATTACAATAACGTATTCAATAAGATAAAAGTTGACTTGTAACAAAAGCATGTGTCTTTCAGACTGAAATACGAGAAATACGTTCTTCTTCTTCTTCTGCGTTCGTGGGCTGCAACTCCCACGTTCACTTGTATGTACATGAGTGGGCTTTTACGTGTATGACCGTTTTCACCCTGCCATGTAGGCAGCCCATACTCCGTTTTTTGGGTGTGCATGCTGGGTATGTTCTTGTTTCTACAACCCACTGAACTCTGACATGAATTGCAGGATCTTTAACATGCGTATGTGATCTTCTGCTTGCGTATACACACAAATGGGTTCAGGCACAAGCAGGTCTGTACATATGTTACCTGGGAGATCGTAAAAATCTCCACCTTTTACCCACCAGGCGCCAGTCACCGAGATTCGAACCCGGACCCTCAGATTGAAAGTCCAATCATTCGGCTGTTGCGCCCGTCTGAAGAAAAACCGTTCATTTCCTGCAGCACATAAACTCATGCACTCACACTCGTATCGTCATACACAGCCAAGTGAGCCCCACCCACCCTCTCACTTACATACACACAAGTCAGTACATACTGGCAGCACCAGCATACCATCCCTGTCCCATGTCATTATGAACTTCGGTGTGAGGTTGAAACCTCGTATAGAATAAATATTAATGACTGATTGGTTGACTGACCGGCTGAGCGTTTCCTCAGGTGGAGGTTCACACGCACATGGAGGGAAAGATGCCTCTGTTTCTGCTTGCCCGTCTGGACCACAGCTTCCACCGCCACTACCCCAACAAGTGCAGAGGAAGGTTACTTAACGTGAGTTTCTGGTTTGATTTGATTTTGTTGTTGTTTTTGCGAAGGGGGGTGGGGAGAATGGCAGAGGGTTTGGAGGGGGGGGGGGGGAGTCGCTCATCGTTTGAACAACACAAAAATGT
This sequence comes from Babylonia areolata, assembly GCF_041734735.1. Taxonomy (NCBI): domain Eukaryota; kingdom Metazoa; phylum Mollusca; class Gastropoda; order Neogastropoda; family Buccinidae; genus Babylonia; species Babylonia areolata. The sequence goes on from NC_134878.1 coordinate 50,095,026, forward strand.
TCTTCATCTTTTTCTTTCTTTTATTGTGATTAAAAAAAAAAAATCTTATTTCATTTGCGTCTTTACACAGCCGCGATTTAGATCGATTAAATCAGAAGCGAAAAAGGAGTCCGGTGGGAGAGATTGGCTTGATGTGAGGAGAAGGGGGTTGGACGCAGGATAACAATCCTGATTTTCTTCTTTTTTTTTTCTTTTTTTTTTCTTTTTTTCTTTTTTTTAAAGATACCTCAGTTAATATACAGTGTTCGTGGTGTGTATTTTGAACCAGAATGGACAAATCAACTGTACTCCTGTAGTTATTGATGAATGTGTCTGGGTTTATTGTGGGCTTATGTTTATATGCATGTGTCAGGCTGAAGTGCAGTACATTACATGGCAAGATTCGTATGCCGTTTTCTGTTAAGGCAGTACCTCCCATCAAGAATTCTTGTCATCAGCATGTACATGTATATCTTAATCATGAGCACAGAGTGAGAAGAATTTTTGAATTATTCGAGAAATGAATGACAATACGTAAATTATTGTAGAAAAATTCTTACATATATTTAATAATAATAATAATAATAATGATAAAATGCAGGCTTATATAGCACCATACCCCCATCTCAAATGGGGCACACCACGCTTTACAATAAGATATACAAATTTAAGACTAAGTGACATAAAGATATGTATAAAAGACAAAACAGAATGAAAAATAAAATAAAAGAGAATAAGCTAAATAAATAGACATAGTCTCACATCATATTTGCTAAAATACATACTTCAGACTATCTCACATCACGCTGGCTAAAATCGGCTTACTTCAAACGAAGTAACATATATATATAACACACATACATACATATGTATACATACACGTACACACACACATATATATATCTATATATCTATCTATCTCTATCTCTCTACACACACACGCACACACACACACACACACACACATATGGAGTGATGGCCCAGAGGCAACGTATCCACCTAGGAAGCAAGAGAATCTGAGCGCGCTGGTTCGAATCACGGTTTAGCCGCCGACATCCTCTCTCCCCCAACTAGACTCCCAGTGGTGGTCCGGACACTAGCCACTCATATTTAGCATGTATTTAGCCATAGAAGAAAAAGCAAAACAAAAACAACTTGAACAAAAAGTCAAACAAAATTTTGTTATGACCGGGATGACCTTACTCAATTAAGGCAAATATCCATGCATTAGGATTTACTTTTTATGAAGGTGAAGAAACGAATGCAAACTGGCTGAAAATAACGGGGATTTTAAGTTTTAGAAATGAAAGGGAGAGAGAGAGCGTGTGTGTGTGTGTGTGCGCGCGCGCCTGGAACGAGAAAGAAGACAGGGGAGACAAGTACGCTCAGACGTAGTTGCTGTCTTTATAACATGTGTTGTGTCCCTTGCACCGTCAAGTTTTGGTCCCGGATCAAGCTGATGGGTGACCGGGAGGAGATGGTGGAGGTCATGCAGGACAAGCAGTCCAAGGAGGTGTACGAGGAGCTACTGAAACAGAAATTCAAGTAGGCCTCTTTCCCCACCTCTGTCTGTCTGTTGGTCTGTCTGCCTATCTGCCTGTTGGTCTCTGTAACTGTCTCTGTCTCTCTCTGTCTCTGTCTCTCTCTCTCTCTCTGTCTCTCTCACGCACACAATCACCATGTCCTATCTATGGATACCATTTGGATGACGAAAAACATTTTCTTTCTCATTCGGATGAGACGATAAACCGAGGTTTCGTGTGCAGCATGCACTAAGCCGGCGCACATAAAAGAACCCGCGGCAACAAAAGGGTTGTTCCTGGCAAAATTCTGTAGAAAAATCCACCTTGATAGGAAAAACAAATAAAACTGCACGCAGGAAAAAAAAAAGTTAAATGGGTGGCGCTGTAGTGTAGCGACGCGCTCTCTCTGTGAAGAGCACCCCCTGTTTCACACAGAGAAATCTGTTGTGATGAAATGAAATACAAGTGTATAATACTCTGCGAGAAAGATGTATATTCTTTAAAACAGACGTGGCTAAAAGTCATGATGTTGTTACTGTTTTATCATCTGATAATGAAATCACTATTAGATTGATTGCTAAATTCGTTGCAGACACACAAACAATAAGACAAAGGTACATAAGTAAAAATGGTATTAACAGCTTAGAAGGCACTTAATTATAATCAGTGCAGAAGCTGCTATCTTATTTAGACAAAACGGAAAACATAGAATTACATACATGAGTGTATTGTTGAGTCAGTCGGAATTAGTTTTGATATATTCTTGAGTAGATGGTCGAGTTAGTCCCCGTTCATTTTGTCATTTGGTGTTATTTTATTTTTGTTTTTTCTTTAGTTCCATTTCCTTGAGTTTTTATCACGGTGTGACTTTAGTGTTTGCAATGATTGCACATTTTCTTGGTTTAAATTGACTGAATGGTTGTGAAAACAAAGAGGTTTTTTTGTTATTTTGAAGCAAAAATATGTGAATTTACGTTGTTGCCCCCTTGTCAAAAGACCTTTCTTGGCAATGACAATAAATAATTCCAGTCCAGTCCAGTCCAGTCCACTCTCTCTCTCTCTCTCTCTCTCTCTCTCTCTCTCTTGCTTCAGTTTCATCTCATCTCTTCAAGGAGGTATCACTGCGTTCGGACAAATCCATATACACCACACCACATCTGTTAGACAGATGCCTGACCAGTAGCACATTACCCAGTGCTCTCAGTCTGGCCTTTAGCGCATGCAAAAAAATATTTGTGTATCTGTACGAGTAGACGTCTTTTTCAGAATTTTATCCTATGCAGTTTTTAACCAAAAAAAGGGAAGGGGGGGGACGTTTACAGAGTATTTTACCCTGTGCACTATGTTTAATCCAAAATGGGGTGGATGGGAGTTTACAGGGTATTTTACCCTGTGCACAGTGTTTAACCCAAAAGGGGGTGGGTGGGCGTTTACATGGTATTTTGCGCTGTGTGCAGTTTTCACCCCAAAAGGGGGTAGATGGGTGTTTATGGGACATTTTACCATGTGCAGTTTTACCCCAGAAGGGGGTTGATGGGGTATTATACTCTGTACACAGTCTTTAACCCAAAAGGGGTGGGTGGGTGTTTGCAGGGTATTTTACCCTGTGCACAGTCTTTAACCCAATGTGGGGGATGGTCGTTTACGGAGTATTTTACCCTCTGCTCAGTGTTTAACCCAAAGTGGTGGGTGGTCGTTTACAGAGTTTTTTACCCTGTGCACAGTGTTTAACCCAAAGTGGGGGGCTGGGGGGATGGATGTTTACAGAGTATTTTACCTTTAACCCAAGGTGAGGGGTGGACGTTTACAGAGGTTTTTTTTACCCAGTGCACAGTGTTTAACCCAAAGTGGGGGGTGGATGTTTACAGAGTATTTTACCCTTTGCACAGTGTTTAACCCAAGGTGAGGGGTGGACGTTTACAGAGTATTTTACCATGTGGACAGTGTTTAACCCAAAGTGGGGGGGGGGACGTTTACAGAGTATTTTACCCTGTGGACAGTGTTTAACCCAAAGTGGGGGGGGGGTGGACGTTTACGGAGTATTTTACCCTGTGGACAGTGTTTAACCCAAAGTGGGGGGGGGGGGTGGACGTTTACGGAGTATTTTACCCTGTGGACAGTGTTTAACCCAAAGTGGGGGGGGGGGGGTTGGACGTTTACGGAGTATTTTACCCTGTGGACAGTGTTTAACCCAAAGTGTGTGTGTGGGGGGGGGGGGGTTGGACGTTTACGGAGTATTTTACCCTGTGGACAGTGTTTAACCCAAAGTGGGGGGGGGGGGTTGGACGTTTACGGAGTATTTTACCCTGTGGACAGTGTTTAACCCAAAGTGGGGGGGGGGGGGGGGTTGGACGTTTACGGAGTATTTTACCATGTGGACAGTGTTTAACCCAAAGTGGGGGCGGGGGACGTTTACAGAGTATTTTACCCTGTGGACAGTGTTTAACCCAAAGTGGGGGGGGTGGGGGGTGGACGTTTACGGAGTATTTTACCATGTGGACAGTGTTTAACCCAAGGTGAGTGAGGGGTGGACGTTTACAGAGTATTTTACCCTGTGGACAGTGTTTAACCCAAAGTGGGGGTGGGTTGGACGTTTACAGAGTATTTTACCCTGTGCACGGTCTTCAGCCCCTAAAGGGGGTTAGTGGGCGTTTACAAGGTGTTTTACCCAAAGCGATTTTTTTAAGCCCGAAATGGGTGTGTGTGGCGTTTGCAGGGTAGTTGACAGTTCATGCTTGCATGCATTCATGTGTAAGTGTGTGTGTCTTGTGTCAGGATCAAAGAGATGGGTACCACCCTGGATAAAAACAACCAGCTGCTGAGACTGATCATGCAGAAGATGGAAATTCAGTCAGAGGATGACGCTTGGGATGAAGGTATGTATGGGGGAAGTGGAGGGGGGTGGGAGTGGAAGAGTGTGTGTGTGTGTAAGAGAGAGAGACACAGAGAGAGAGAGAGTGTGTGTGTGTATGTGTGTGTGTGTGTGCGTGTGTGCGTGTGTGTGTGTGTGTGGACTAGAGAAATATTTGTGCGTGAATGTCTGTGCCTGTCATTGTTTCAGGGGGTGAGAGAAGATGTGTGTGTGTGTGTGTGTGTGTGCACGCGCGCGCGCGTGTGTGTGTGAGTGTGTGTGTTTATAACATGTATGTATGTAAATAATGTGAATCATTAACAGGATCACTAACATGAGGATTTTTTGTGATACTACGACAAAGATGGAATTGAAACAGATGGGGGAAAAATGACTATCATGTGATGCTATGACAAAAATTGTAACCTAATGACAGACAAAAATCATGATTGATAAAAAAAAAATTTAAAAAAAGATTCATCAATAAGAATATTTTCATGATGCTATGACAAAAATCGCAATCCAAATCTGGATCATCTGCAGGAATGAAGAGCGACAGGTCCACCATGCCCGCCTGTCTCCCGGTCATCGCAGACAGTCCTCCGGCACTTCGCAGCACCAACACCAACAAGTCCAACAACACCACCACCAGCACCAACAACACCACCAGCGGCAGCAACTCCCAGACACCGGTCGGTCGCAGCCTGCTGAGGAAATCTGCCATCGTCAGCTACATGAAGAGGAACCAGGACAAAAATTGACACTGGCGCTAAAGGTTGGGAAGGCTTCAGTGGTCAGGCGTCGGCTCCTTTGTGGTGTTTTTGTTTTTTTCTTGTTTTTTTCCTTCTTTTTTTTTCTTTTCTTTTTTTTAAGCAGATTTCGTGTAAATTAAGGTCTGACAAGCTACGTTGGATTTTTTGTGCGTAGTACGTCAGGCATCTACTCCTTTTATTTTTTGTGGTTTGTGTGTGTGTGTGTTTTTTTTTGTTTTGTTTTTTAGCAGATTCGATGTAGCATAAGGCCTGAGCAGTGCGTTGGGTCTCTGCTTAGCTGCGTAGGTCAGGCATCTCTCCTTTTATTGCTTTGTTTTTTGGGGGTTTTTTAAGAAGATCAGGCATCTGCTCCTTTTGTGGTTTTTTGGTGGTTGTTTTTTGGTTGATTCCCCCCCCCCCCAACCCCACCCCCACCCCCTGACAGATTGGGTTTAGCGTAAGGTATGACCAGCATGTTGGATTTGTGCGTAGAAAGTCAGGCATCTGCTCCTTTAGTGGTTTTTTGGTGGTGGTTTTTTGGTTGATTCCGCCCCCCCCCCCCCCCCCCCCCCACCCCCTGACAGATTGGGTTTAGCGTAAGGTATGACCAGCATGTTGGATTTGTGCGTAGAAAGTCAGGCATCTGCTCAATTTTGTGTGTGTGTGTGTTTCTTTTATTTTTATTTTTAAGCAGATGTATGTGGTGTAGCGTATGTGGATCAGTCCGCACGCTTTGATGCCTCATTGGAACTGAAACTGATTGAGATGAGTGACACACGCAGACAGACACAGATTGTGACTGGGAACAACCCCAAAGACAACAACAACAACAAAGTGAGAGTTTGGTTTTGTTTAAAGTATTTGTCATTGTAGATCAGAATCATGTTTTCGTTTTGATATGTTGGTGTTGTTATTTTATAGAATAGAATCAGATTTGGGTTTGTAAAGTGTTGTACTTTTGAGATTGGAATAGGATCGTGTTGTTGTAATGTTTAGAACAGAATCGGGTTCAGATTTTTTTTCCCCAAGTGTTGTAATTTTAGAATTTAATCAGATTTTAATCTTAAACTGTTCTAGATTTTAGAGTGAAATCGGATTGTGGTATAAGAAATACTGTAATTTTAGAATTGAGCTTAGCTTGACTTTAATGTGTTATCTTTATAGAATAGTATTTTGAAAGTGGTTTTTTTTTTTTTTAAATAATCTATATGATATTTGCAGTGTTGTTAACGTGCGTTTGTTTTTCCTCCACAGTGATACTGTTCAGATTAGTTGGGGTTTTGGTTTTTTCACTTGCATTCCACGTTCTCTTATGTGTATGTGTGTGTGTGTGTGTGTGTTTACTGATGAGGTCCTACGTTTATGCAAAGGTCAAGCATTTGCTCCTCTCTCATGTGTTTTTTACAGCAAAAATGTGAAACGTACCGGTGAACAGTTGACACAGTGTCTTGTGATGAACATTGGTATTGCTGCGGCTTTCTCTGGGTTTTTGCTGACCTTTTGGACGTGGACAAGTGGTGTTTGTGTTGAGGTCAGCGGTGCTGTTTTACTGCCAAGACCCGAGTGTTTAGATTCTCCATCTCTGTTGGTTTGGCGGCGGTGGGTGGGGGTTATTACGTTTTGGAATTATCATCTTTGATCCGTTCAAGCTGTTCAAGACTTGCTCATATCTTTCACGAATGCACTCATAACATGACTTGGGAAGACAGCCCCTCACTCATAACATGCCTTGGGAAGACAGCCCTGGAACAGCCCCTCCCTCATAACATGCCTTGGGAAGACAGCCCCTCATTCATAACATGCCTTGGGAAGACAGCCCTGGAACAGCCCCTGACTCATAACATGCCTTGGGAAGACAGCCCTGAAACAGCCCCTCATTCATAACATGCCTTGGGAAGACAGCCCTGGAACAGCCCCTCATTCATAACATGCCTTGGGAAGACAGCCCTGGAACAGCCCCTCATTCATAACACGCCTTGGGAAGACAGCCCTGGAACAGCCCCTGACTCATAACATGACTTGGGAAGACAGCCCTGAAACAGCCCCTCCCTCATAACATGCCTTGGGAAGACAGCCCCTGACTCATAACATGCCTTGGGAAGACAGCCCTGGAACAGCCCCTTTGCAGTCGTCTGGGCAATAATCAGCATGATTTAAATTTATTTGACTTGGGTAAAAAAAAAAAAAATTTTTAATCCTCCTACTAAAATGTTCACAGATACAGTGATGACATTGAGAAGAATGCCATTCAGTTTTATTACCATCCCCTTTTTTGCATACAATACAGTATGTACCAGACATTCGGCATTTGCTATGTTAAAATGCAGTCAGAACAGTGATGATCACGATTAAAAAAAAAAAAATTAAAAAAAATTAAACAACCAACAACAACAACGACGAAAAAAAGCAACCTAACGTTGGAGACCGTGGTTTCAGTTTCAGTTTCAGTTGCTCAAGGAGGCGTCACTGCGTTCGGACAAACCATATACGCTACACCACATCTGCCAAGCAGATGCCTGACCAGCAGCGTAACCCAACGCGCTTAGTCAGGCCTTGAGAAAAAAAAAACCCCAAAAAAAACAAAAACAAAAAACGGGGGAATAAATAATAGATAAGCTTACATAAATAAATAAATAAATGAATAATAATTATAATATAGAAAAAGGTAGTAGTAATAATAATAGTAATACTAATAAAATGATTTTTTTTTAAATAAAAAAATAAATAAAATAAATAAATAAATAAATAAATAAATAAGACAACAATGGTGATAAATAAGCGAATAAATGTAAAACATGAAGACACACATTAACACACACACCCACACATGCACAACAGAAATGCACCAAACATGCAGATTCACAGATATGAAAGCACCGTCAAATACATATAAACGTACATGAGTTCCAACACACACACACACACACACACACACACACACACATTACCTTGCACCTCCTCTACCCCCCTCCTCCACACACTCATTTCTAGTCTACGTATCGCAGCTTCCACGGCACACACACACACACACACACACACAAACACACACTCACAGTGATGAACACTTACTTGTACAAGCACACACACATACGCCCATATCTCCCACCCCCAACCCCACACACATATATACAAAGATATATACATGTATATATATATATATATATATATATATATATATATATATATATATATACGTTCCAATATCCTGTTGCTCCCACAGGAGCAGGCATGCATATACTCACATACCTCATCCTCTACCCCACCTCCCCCCGCACTCCCACCTCCTCTCTCTCTCACACACACACACACACGTACACAGATCTCTCCTGACACTTGTGTACACTTACACTCTCGCGCATTCACAAACGCACTCAAAAGCACAGACCCACACATCCACACAAACACACACGCACAGAGGCTGCCACTGACTGGCCGCAAGAGGGATGGGAAAAGATCTCTGATGCCAAAAACGTGGCGTCTAGTGTGTTGCTCAGTCTATTGTATTTGGAAAGGCCCACAGAGACTCTGTTCCGTTTTGAAGAAATTTGCGCAATGTTGGTTTGGAAATGATGCCGATATTTGTTTGATTTGCAAAGCATCGTGCTCTACCTTTCATGTTAGACTTGCGGCCGCTCCCTCTCTCTGCTTTTATTTCTTTGAGGCGATCGATGGTGTGATGGCCTTGTACCTGTTCTTTTTGGTATTCTTTGATTTTTCTGAGGATTTCCGATTTTCCTAGATGTAGGCTGCTCGTTGGTGTTGCGTTACCAGCAAGTCTGTCAGCTCGCTCATTTCCCTTAACACCTGCATGTCCCGGGCAGTATGACCATGGAATTCCAGCTAGTGTTCGGGTTCAAATACTCGTTCACAAGGAGAAACATCATGAGCACTGCAACAGTTGCAGCGGTACAGTGGTCTCATTGATACTGCCTCCGCACAGAAAGGGGGATATTCACAGCAAAAGGTTTGTTGGAAAGACAAAACATTGACGATTATATGATGGCAAATGGGATGCTTGCCCACTCATGCCATTAAAACAATAGATAAGCAGTTGATCTTGTAGAGTGACATGAACAGATTAATCGCTCAAGGCAGATTGAAACAACAACAACATTTAAACAAAGACGGATGGCATATTTGATGGACAATGTTACGGTATGAATGAGATATTCACATACGAACAGACAATACGTACACATAGAAGCACTCACGCACATGCACGCGCACACGCACCCTTTCCTACCAGGGTTCATATAGGTTTTGAGAAGATTTTCAGACTTCGTGTAATTAAAAAAGAATTAAATTATTTTTTATAAAGATGAAACGATTAAGCTGGGTTTTGTAAACGTTGTAAAAATTGGCCTCCGTGTTTACGATAAAATACATCTTTTCTGTCAGCGTTAAAGCATGGCTGCGAAACGCTCCATCTTAGATTGAATTGAAAAGTACAATCATTATTCTTTTTTTTAACTTAAATCTGTAAGAATCTTTGTGATTGAAACACCTTCACTCAGAATGTGCATTTCATCAAGGTTTTCGACGTTTTAGTTTTTTGGCCTTTGGTGTTTTAAAGATTTTTTTTATATAATTTTTTAAAGAATGTGATCAGGAAACCGTATGAACCGTGCACACTCTCCACTTTTGTTCCCCAGTGATAAATATCACACGTGGCGGAAAGGCAAGGTGTTCACCACCACATTCCATTTTTCACATGTCACAAACGAAGTGCAATATTGTCTTCATTTAGATTTATTTTTCTGTCCAAACAAATAGATGATAACCATGTTTTCAAGTTGACATACTCACACTTTTCACACGTGCACTCACACTCTCTCTCTCTCCCTCTCTCTCTCTCTCTCTCTCTCTCTCTCTCTCTCTCTCATACTCACACTCACACTCACATACGCGCGCGCGCACTTATATGTATTTATATGGGGCAAAATAATGGTTACTTTACAGACATCATGACTTTCGACTTCTCTTGTGGTTTTAGGTATTTCACTGGTTTAGAATAATGGTGTCTGTGCAATTCATGTTTGTGTCTTGTGCATTATATATGTGTATCCTGTGCAGTAAATAGGTGTTTATTATATAACATATCGCAACAGTGACTCTTTTTCTTCTTTTTTTTTACTCGGCGTATAATCTGTACTAGTGTTCATGTTCAGAATTGATTTGACTGTACAGAATGCCGACAGTATTCGCAAATGATTGATGCCGATCTTCCTTCGATTATGATGTTCTCGCTCAAATAATAGGTACGTTCGTTGTCAAGGTTGAAACTTCTAGTCAGTCACATACTTTACAGCGCGATCAGTGTTTTGGTTTTACCGTTGCTGCTGCTGCTGCTGCTGTTGTTTTGGTGTAGATTCACGGTTGTGTTGTGCTGTTTTGCTCAGGCGATTTGGTGGTAGTGTAAGCATTGGGGTGGGCACTAGTTATCCATTCTGTGTGGGCTTTAATGGTTTTGTGTGGCTCTGAAGTAATTTTTTTTATCCTTTTTTGCTGTTTTTCTGTAATCTGGGGTGATGTATTAAGCAAAAGTCCTGGCGCCATCACCGTAGTCTTAAGCCTATTTGCCTCAAGGAGCTTAATGGTTAAGATAGTTTGTCATGACATGAACTGTGTTGTTTTGCATGTGTTTTGTGACAGAGCTTTGTGTTTAACGCGGTGGACATTTTTATTTAGTTGGGACAGTCTGCTGTGGCCCTGTGCGGTCGGCTGGACTGTTAACAGCAGTGTCCAGTGCCAGACTTTGGGAAATCTGGAGATGTCGGTCGGTCTAGGAGATGCTTGCCAGGTTGTTTCACTCTGAGTCACTGTGAGACAGCGCACGATGTACTATTTTTTTCCCAGTGTTGTTTGCGTTCATGGCCTTGTAGTGAACGTTTTCTGTACTTTCCTGACTTTTTTTATTTATTATTTATTTTTTTACAATCTTTGTTTTATGAATCTTGAGGTAATGAATGAATGAAATATAGGAGCTGGCCTCTCTCCAGCACAACTTATGTTATTACTGTAAACTTCGTTGTAAGCCCCCCCCCTCCCCCCACGCCCCAGCTTTGCACAAATTTCACCCTGAAGTTGGAGGTGCGCTTTTTTTCTGGGTATTCTACCGATTGCAGGAGCCCATTCCTTCTCTTTGTCCCTGCACTGACTGGGGCAGTAGGTGAGAGCACAAAACGAAACAAGATACTACTGTGTCGTGGAATGATGTCTTGATCGCACTTTGTTTATTCAATGACACATCCACATCTTATGCACACATTCTCTTTCTTCAACTCTTGGTCGAAATCTGCACTGCTAAGTGAAGCAGCAAGATCACAAACAACAAACTGAGTCATCATCAATCGTTCATGATAATCTCTCTCTCTCTCTCTCTCTCTCTCTCTCTCTCTCTCTCTCTCTCTCTCTCTCTCTCTCTCTCTTCCAAAATGAGTGGGGGGCACTTGGAAGGTATTTTACCCTATGCACAGTTGTTGTTTTTTTTTACCAAAAATGTGAAGGGGGGGGGGGGGGGTGCGGGGGTTTACTCAGTACTTGACGTTTACAGGTAGTTTACAGTATTATTCAGACTGTGTTCAGTTGTGTGGTGGATGAACGCCTTTGTGTGATTGAACTATGTTCTTCGTTTGAGGCATGTATGGGAAATTGACTGTAGTTTTGTGAAGTGGTTGTTGTTGATGATTTTGTTTGTTTGTTTTTCTTCAGTGCCCCAGCAGCCCCTGGTTTGACCACCGCGGTCGGCTTGACTGTAAACAATAACACATGTGAATATTTAATTGTCTGTAACGTTTTATTGAAATACAGGGTTCACAAAAGAAGTTAAGGACAGCTTCATAAAAGCAGATAATATGTTTTCATAATAAAATGTTTTAGAATCAAGAGATTGTTTTAATTATACAGGCTTGCCTAGATCAACCACTGGCCGTGCTTACGCTTCATATTGAATACACAAACGGCTGTTTCAGGGATGCGTGCACAAGGAACAGCTTGTGAAATGCGGTCGTAAAATGAGTGTTTCCATGAAAGATTGTTATCCATTAACTTATGAATTTATTGTTAGCTGTGGGTTTTCGTTGTAAAAAAACCAAACAAACCGGACGTGCGCGTGTAAGAAAGCACCTCAGGTTTTGATTGGTGCTCATTTCATTGACTGCTCGCACATCGCTGTTTGCCGTGAATTCAGCGTCATTTTACCATGCTGTCCAGAACAGCGTCATTTCACCACGCTGTCCAGATCTGTAGAACAGCGTCATTGTACCATGCTGTCCAGAACTGTAGAACAGCGTCATTTCACCACGCTGTCCAGAACTGTAGAACAGCGTCATTTCACCATGCTGTCCAGAACTGTAGAACAGCGTCATTTCACCATGCTGTTCAGAACTGTAGAACAGCGTCATTTCACCATGCTGTCCAGAACTGTAGAACAGCGTCATTTTACCATGCACTCCAGAACTGTAGAACAGCGTCATTTTACCATGCACTCCAGAACTGTAGAACAGCGTCATTTCACCACGCTGTTCAGAACTGTAGAACAGCGTCATTTTACCATGCACTCCAGAACTGTAGAACAGCGTCATTTTACCATGCACTCCAGAACTGTAGAACAGCGTCATTTCACCACGCTGTCCAGAACTGTAGAACAGCGTCATTTCACCACGCTGTCCAGAACTGTAGAACAGCGTCATTGTACCATGCACTCCAGAACTGTAGAACAGCGTCATTTCACCATGCTGTCCAGAACTGTAGAACAGCGTCATTTCACCATGCTGTCCAGAACTGTAGAACAGCGTCATTTTAACATGCTGTCCAGAACTGTAGAACAGCGTTATTTTACCATGCTGTCCAGAACTGTAGAACAGCGTCATTTTACCATGCTCTCCAGAACTGCGTCATTTCACCATGCTGTCCAGAACTGTAGAACAGCGTCATTTTAACATGCTGTCCAGAACTGTAGAACAGCGTTATTTTACCATGCTGTCCAGAACTGTAGAACAGCGTCATTTTACCATACTGTCCAGAACTATAGAACAGCGTCATTTCACCACGCTGTCCAGAACTGTAGAACAGCGTCATTTCACCATGCTGTCAAGAACTGTAGAACAGCGTCATTTCACCATGCTATCCAGAACTGCAGAACAGCGTCATTTCACCATGCTGTCCAGAACTGTAGAACAGCGTCATTTTACCATGCTGTCCAGAACTGTAGAACAGCGTCATTTTACCATGCTCTCCAGAACTGTAGAACAGCGTCATTTTACCATGCTCTCCAGAACTGCGTCATTTCACCATGCTGTCCAGAACTGTAGAACAGCGTCATTTTACCATGCTGTCCAGAACAGCGTCATTTGACCACGCTGTCCAGAACTGTAGAACAGCGTCATTTCACCATGCTGTCCAGAACTGTAGAACAGCGTCATTTTACCATGCTGTCCAGAACTGTAGAACAGCGTTATTTTACCATGCTGTCCAGAACTGTAGGACAGCGTCATTTTACCATGCTGTCCAGAACTGTAGAACAGCGTCATTTCACCACGCTGTCCAGAACTGTAGGACAGCGTCATTTGACCATGCTGTCCAGAACTGTAGAACAGCGTCATTTGACCATGCTGTCCAGAACTGTAGAACAGCGTCATTTCACCACGCTGTCCAGAACTGTAGAACAGCGTCATTTTACCATGCTGTCCAGAACTGTAGAACAGCGTCATTTCACCATGCTGTCCAGAACTGTAGAACAGCGTCATTTCACCATGCTGTCCAGAACTGTAGAACAGCGTCATTTCACCATGCTGTCCAGAACTGTAGAACAGCGTCATTTCACCATGCTGTCCAGAACTGTAGAACAGCGTCATTTTACCATGCTGTCCAGAACTGTAGAACAGCGTCATTTTACCATGCTGTCCAGAACTGTAGAACAGCGTCATTTCACCATGCTGTCCAGAACTGTAGAACAGCGTCATTTTACCATGCTCTCCAGAACTGAAGAAGAAAACTGTGCAAGTTTCCAAGCGGTCTTTTACTTTTTGTGAACCCTGTATAAAGTATTTCTTGTACACTTCTCTGGATGTCGGTTTTCAGCATCATCTATTTCAGTTTCCAGATCGTCGTGTGAAGTATCGCCTGGAGATAGAACTGAACGGCGGATGGTGTTTTTGTTGTTGTGTGTGTGTGTGCGCGCGCGCGCGTGCGCGTGTGTGTGTGTGTGTGTGGTTTCTTTTTTGTTTGTTTGGTTTTTTTGTTCCTGTTGTTTTTAATCCATAGCTGATTTATCGTTTGATTCACATATGACAATACTGCTCTCAAATTCATTGGTTGTTGCGTATTTTATTTCCTCTTTTTTTCTTTCTGTGTTGTCCTTAGCGAAGACTGTACACCTGTAGACAACGTGTGTGTACTACTTTGTGAAATAAATCCCCGTGATTGTTCAGTCTTGATACTTGGATTGCTTATTCAAGTAATATTCGGTTTTCTTTATGTACGCGCAAGCGTGTGTGTGTGTGTGTGTGTGTGTGTGTGTGTGTGTGTGTGTGTTACTGTTGTTTGACTTTCTGGCGTTTTTTTTTGTTTCAGAGCTGTGCTTTTTTGACTCATTTGTATAAACAAAGTGAGTCTATGTTTTAACCCGGTGTTCGGTTGTCTGTGTGTGTGTGTGTGTGTGTCTGTGGTAAACTTTAACATTGCCATTTTCTCTGCAAATACTTTGTCAGTTGACACCAAATTTGGCATAAAAATAGGAAAAATTCAGTTCTTTCCAGTCATCTTGTTTAAAACTATATTGCACCTCTGGGATGGGCACAAAAAAAAATTAAAAAGAAGCCAATTATATGCAAACTGAATTTACTGTTATATATGAGTATTTTTTTTTTCTCTAAACTTGGCACTTTGATCTGATATTCTGACACAACAGCTTAAGCGCTGTCTGCACGATGTCCTCTGGGTAATGGCGGGCTGTAAAGAAGATGTCCACCTTCTTTACAGCCCGCCATTATCCAGAGGACATCGTGCAGACAGCGCTTAAGCGTGCACGCTCTGTCACCTGCTCAGAAGCTCTGACACCAAGAAAAAAATTTGGAGACAACGAGGATCGTGCCGTGGCAATCATACCATATCACCCACACAACCTGCCAGTCTGCAGAATCCTGCGTGAAAACTTCAATCTCCTACAACAGGACCCAGACCTCAGACAAGTCTTTCCCAAGCCACCGCTAATTGCCTTTCAGAGAGACAAGAACCTACGTGACATGCTCGTGAAGTCCAAACTCAGACCCCTTACCAGCCTTTCAACCTCACCAGGGTGCAGACCCTGTGGGGATCAAAAGTGCAAGACCTGTCCCTTTATAGACACCTCAGGTTCAGTCGTTGGACCCTCTGGCACTTTCACTGTGAAATGTCATCTCAACTGCCAGTCCATTGACATTGTATACATTCTGTCCTGCACCCTCTGCTCCAAACTGTATGTGGGGGAGACCTACCGTTCTTTGGGCGAGCGCTTCTCCGAACACCTGAGGTCGATGAAGCTAGGCTACAACAATCCTATCGGCCAGCATTTTACTGGCCCACACCACAGCTTCACCCATGCAAGAATCTCAGCTGTGTGGCAGAACCCCAGTGACAGCACGTACAGAAAGTACATGGAGAGCCGCGTCATTGACCGCTTGGGGACCGTACAGCCGAGTGGATTGAACGTCAGTGTCACTGACGTCTAGCGCCTGGGCCCTTCTGCCTTGATCTCTCTGTCCTTATTCTTTCTTTTCCTCCTATCCCTCTTTTTAGAAGCAATATATATGTGTATGCAATTTGTGTGTGTGTGTGTGTGTGTGTGTGTGCGTGTGTGTGTGTGTATGTGGGTGTGTGTGTGTGAGAGAGAGTATGTATTGCACTGAATGGTGATCAGCAAGTGTTTAGTGTGCATGGCCCATCAAAACAGAAAGTAGTGAGATGTCATCACCCTTTCCTCACATAGGCTTTCCTATTCACACTGTCCTCTTCTCATCACTTGACATCGGGCCTATGGTCCGAAATGTGTAAAAACAAAGAGGATTCAACTACCACCCAAAAGGTTTTTATAAACTTTAGTTTTTTGTCTTTGAAGAATCCTGCAGTCATTTTTGTCTTCTTGCCGTTCGGACTCTTTTTTTTCTTTTTTCTTTTTCTTTTAACCCGAAGCTTTATAATAACAAATATAGAACACATTTTAACGATAAGATTTTTTTTAAAGTGTATCACAAGTGAGTCTTGAAGGCCTTGCCACTCTCTTCTTCTTCTTCTTCTTCTTCTTGTGAAGTGTCCTGGAATTTATCAGATGCGTGCTTTCGTGTTTAGCTCAGTGGGTTATAAACATCACTCAGTGATGGCTTGGATATTGTGTTGTATTTTGTTTTGTCCCAACTGATTTCTATAATTACTATGTGAAAATCGGGGAGAGCGCGTTGCCCCGGAGCAGCGCCACCCATATTTTTCTCTTTATTTCTTTATGTCTGTGAGTGGGGTTTTTGTGTGTTTTTTTTGTTTGTTTTTGTTTTGTTTTTGTTTTGTTTTGGGGTTGTTTTTTTTTGTTTGATTGATTGTTGTTGTTCTTTGGGTGTTTTTTGTTGTTTTTACAAAGCAGATACATGGAACAACCCTTTTATTGTCTTGGGTTTTACGTGCGCTGAGTACACGCTACAAACGGGACCTAGGTTTTATCGTCTCATCCGAATGACTAGCACCCGGACCACCACTCAAGGTCTGGCCATTACGGAGGACTGAAAAGTGTCGGCCCGTACGTATTGTTTATCAATAACTAAGAAAGAAAGAAACACACACACACACACACACACACACACACACACACACACACACACACACACACACACAAGAAAGAGAGAGAGAGGAAAGACAGAGAAAAATCAAGTGAAGAATCTGTCCAATCATTTTATTACTGTTTTTAGAACCAAAGTGAGAGTACATGACTGTGAGAATGAGAAGGAAAAAAGTCTCCATTGCTTATTTTACAGAATACACAACGTACGGGAGAAACAGCACCACAGAATCGAACAATAAGTTACATGACCGACATTGTGAAAAGTGTTCCATGTACAAGTTCAGTGGCTTTTTACAACTCAAACAACTCTCTCTCTCTCTCTCTCTCTGGTTAGCTGGGTTAACAGAGCATCGAGCTCGCATTCAGAAGGTTGTGAGTTCGAATCACGGATACCCAAACAGAAAACTTGGCATTTTCACCTCCTGCTCATCTTAACGTGGTGTCGTGGTAGAGTTAGATAGCCTCTATCATGAAGGAGGAGATAAAAACCTGATGGCAAAATCTATATCAGAAGCTTTGAAGATTAGGCAAAAATCACTACAAACTGCTTGGTTAGACAGACTTGACAATTTTCTTCTTATAACCGATGACGGAATCGGTTTTATTGTTGGATGAATGAAGGGAGTAATCAATGTGTTGGGTAGCCTGTTGGTTGCTACCATTTTTCTTCAAGAAAAAATTGTTTTGTTTCAATATTTGCTTTCACCATATTCATTCATTTATTCCAACATTTTGTTGTGCACTGAAAGTATGTTGGCGCATTCACCCATGTCAAAAGGACCTCACGGCCAGTGACATTAAAGCGTCAACTCAAACACACACACACACACACACACACACACACACACACATATATATATATATATATATATATATATATATAGTGATGGCCTAGACCTAGGAAGCGAGAGAATCTGAGCGCACTGGTTCAAATCACGGCTCAGCCGCCGATATTTTCTCCCCCTCCACTTTACCTTGAGTGTTGGTCTGGACGCTAGTCATTCGGATGAGACGATAAACCAAGGTCTTGTGTGCAGCATGCACTTAGCGCACGTAAAAGAACCCACGGCAAAAAAAGGGTTGTTCCTAGCAAAATTCTGCAGAAAAATCCACTTCGATAGGAAAAAACAAATAAAACTGCACGCAGGAATTTTTTTTTTTAAAAGGGTGGCGCTGTAGTATAGCGACGCACTCTCCCTGGGGAGAGCAGCCCGAATTTCACACAGAGAAATCTGTTGTGATAAAAAGAAATACAAATACAAATACATATATGCGCACTTTCGCGCGCACACGCACTTATAAATACACGCGCGCTCGTAAACTGAACAGACATACATTCATGTGCATGCAGACACAGAGCACGCTATCACACAAGGAGAAGATAAGAATAAGAATATGACATCATATTTTCGACACATACCAAGGAAGACCAGTCCACGTACACAGACTAAGTACTATTCCATGTGCAATGTTGTCTCCCTCCCTCCCCCCCCCCCCCCTTTTTTTTTTTTTTTTTTTTTTACATTTTAACCCCTTGACTGTTGCTGACAAGCATGCTCTCGTCAGTAAAGGGCTCTCGCCTCACTGAGATAAGACTAGGATTACAGGTCAGGATGTCAGTCACCATGAGCCTCTTAGGATTTCATTACTTTTCATCAGAAAAATCTGTTGCGTTATTTTTTTTTAAAATAGATAAATAAAAAGTACTCAAAATGGTAGGGACTGTGGTTAAAGCTACTGTCGTACTTATACCAATGTTCAGCAATCAAGGGGTTAAATGACAACGAACGAAATGTCTTTTGTTGGGTGGTTGTTGCTTTTTTAAACATGAGATGGAGTCAATCTAGCTCTGCCCCAAAATGACCCCCTCAAGATTTGACTTGATCATTTTCCGTTTTTCGTGAAATAACACGCTTTTTTTTCTTCTCTTTTTTTTTTTTTTAAGAAAGATATCCTATTGGAAAAGGGGGTTGGAGTTAATGAAGTGTGTAGTGTGGGGGACAATAAAAATAGGCTTGCCCTGAAATAATACCAAGGGAAGTGTTTCTGGGCACACACACACACACACACACACACACACATTTTTTTTTCTTTTTAATCCTTCTGTTCTCTCTCTCTCTCTCTCTCTCTCTCTCTCGCTCGCTCTCTCTCTCTTCCTCTCTCAAACAAGAGATCAAATATACACACACGTGCTTAAACACACACACACATACACACACACGCACACATTCTCTCTCTCTCTCTCTCTCTCTCTCTCTCTCTCTCTCTCTCTGTATGCGAACCAAGATTTGTCCACAAGCAATTCAAATATAAGCGAAAAACGTACAAGTATAGCATAAGTAATACTGTATAAAAATAGCCATTCACGGCGCGCGGATCAAGCAGATAGCAGATCGTCCAGTGCCAGGCCCAGGCCCTCCCATATCTCACCAACATGCCGCCTCATCGTCTTCATAATGTCTTCATAACGTCAGTATCGAGAACTCGAACATGTTTAAGAGTCGGTGTTTCAAATTGAGATGCGGTGTACAAAGTTTTGTGTAACCTTGCGGGTGGTGGGTGGGGGTGGAGAGTTACTTTCGGGTAGAATTCAATCTTGACAATGCCATAAAGATCAAGGACACGGCGGGGTGGGGGAGGGGGAGGAGAGGGGGGGGGGGACTGAGGGGAGGCGTTCGATATGATTTCAGCAATAACCCAAAAAGAGATCAGTTGAGCTTTATCGGCATCTCCATATACCCCACATCCACGTCACTGAACTTGAACAGCATCTTTAAGTACCCCACGTGGTGATATTCACGCCACGCTTGTATCGTTTTGTAACACCGTCTGATAAAAGTGTGTGTGTGTGTCACGTGTGCATGCGTGTGTGATGTTTATGTGCGTGTGTGTGTGTGCGCGCGCGCGTGCGTATGCGTGTGTTCTGATATCATTTCCTGACCCAAGACTCCACACAGATGGAGCCAACCCAGCCCCCCTCAAATCACATGAGCTCGTCACTCCTCCACCTCAATCGGGACAGCTGCGGGGAGCAGGGCAGAGACAGCGAAGACGGGGCCGCGTACATCCGGCCGCCCGACAACATGGCGTCGCTGTCCGCGCTGCGCATGCTCGTGCTCGTGGGCTTGCGCATCTCGTTGAGGGACACGCTGCTCCCGTCCATGCTGCAAATGTCGGAGGCGGAGCCGTACATACAGCGTAGCTGCAGGATGTTGGCCCTCAACTCGATGAAGCGCTTCAGAAGCACCTTGTCCTGCTCCTTCATCTGCATCTGTTTGGAGAGGGGGGGGACACACACAACAGGCGCCAGGCCCGGGTCAGCTGTATGACATTTTTTATTTATACATTTATTTTATTTATTTTTTATCTTTACTTATCATCATTTCATTCATTTATTTATTTATCTTTACTTATCATTATATAGTGTTATTGTCATCATCACCACAATCTTTTTTTTGTTTAATTGTAAACATCACTACTGCTACTACTACTACTATTATTATTATTATTAATGCTATTGTCGTTGTTGTTGTTGTAGCTGTTAGTTATATTGTGTTTTCAGTCAGAGACCAAAACTGTCTGCGCTTTATAATCACCATCACTACCAATATGTTCTAATTATTAACGTCATTATTATCATTATTATTTTCGTCGTTGTTGTTGTTGATACTTGTATAGTGCCTTCGGACAGAGAACAAACTGTAAGCGCTTTATAAACACACGGAATCATTTTTGCACACACACACACACACACACACACACACACACACACACACACACACACACACGAGACCACATCACACAAATGATCGATGGGGTCAGAAACAGAACAGCTACAGCCTTTGGAGCATATAACAGCTTTGCGGCTTAGCACTGTGCAGAAAAGAAAAACGACGTGACATGGACATGTGACGAGATCATCAGCCCTAACAAAAACCATCCTGCAAGGCACAGTGCCGGAAGGAAGGCGAGGACGCAGACAGAATAGGAAGGCAGGCGAGGACGCAGACAGAATAGGAAGGCAGGCGAGGACGCAGACAGAATAGGAAGGAAGGCGCGGACGCAGACAGAATAGCAGAGGTGGGATGACAGTGCCGGAAGGAAGGCGCGGACGCAGACAGAATAGCAGAGGTGGGACGACATTGGTGGGACGACAGTTCCGGAAGGAAGGCGAGGACGCAGACAGAATAGCAGAGGTGGGACGACAGTGCCGGAAGGAAGGCCAGGACGCAGACAGAATAGCAGAGGTGGGACGACATTGGTGGGACGACAGTGCCGGAAGGAAGGCGAGGACGCGGAAAGAATAGCAGAGGTGGGACGACAGTGCCGGAAGGAAGGCCAGGACGCAGACAGAATAGGAAGGAAGGCGAGGACGCAGCCAGAATAGTAGAGGTGGAATGACAGTGCCGGAAGGAAGGCCAGGACGCAGACAGAATAGGAAGAAAGGCGAGGACGCAGCCAGAATAGGAAGGAAGGCCAGGACGCAGACAGAATAGGAAGGAAGGCGAGGACGCAGACAGAATAGGAAGGAAGGCCAGGACGCAGACAGAATAGGAAGGAAGGCGAGGACGCAGACAGAATAGGAAGGAAGGCGAGGACGCAGACAGAATAGGAGAGGTGGGATGACAGTGCCGGAAGGAAGGCGAGGACGCAGACAGAATAGGAAGGAAGGCGAGGACGCAGCCAGAATAGGAAGGAAGGCGAGGACGCAGCCAGAATAGGAAGGAAGGCGAGGACGCAGACAGAATAGGAGAGGTGGGATGACAGTGCCGGAAGGAAGGCGCGGACGCAGACAGAATAGGAGAGGTGGGAAGACATAGGTGGGATGACAGTGCCGGAAGGAAGGCGAGGACGCAGACAGAATAGGAGAGGTGGGATGACAGTGCCGGAAGGAAGGCGAGGACGCAGACAGAATAGCAGAGGTGGATGATGATATCCGGGAGTGCACAGGCTTGTCTTTCGCCGACGGAGTCACAAAGTGCAACCGATACGGCGACCGAGACAGATGGCGGGAGATTGCAAGAGGGTCATCAGTGGTGCCTCCACAACCCCACCCGGGGTGTGTGTGTGTGTGTGTGTGTGTGTGTGTGTGTGTGTGTGTTTGTGTGTAATCTTGGTAGTCAATCCCAAGTTTTAAAAAAAACTGGACACCGCACCATATATATATATGTGTGTGTGTGTGTGTGTGTGTGTGTGTGTGTATACATACATATATATACACATATATATAGCGCATTCGTGTGTGTGTGTGTGTGTCACAACATCATAGGGGATGAAAAAAGTGAAAGTAAAACTAAGTAATCCCAACTTAATAGTTGTTGGGATTGTTTGGGGTTTGTTGTTGTTTTTTAATTGCGAAACTGCTTTTATGAATGAATCGGTCAGGCGCTGGACTTCAGACGTACTGTTCACCAGTGATCAGGGTTCGAGGCCCCGTTTCAGCATGGTGTTGTGGGGAAAGGCGTTCTACTCCGATGTTCCTCACTCCTCCAGGATGTGAACGGGTCCCTCACTTCAGTCGTGGAATGTCAAAAGCGGTGGAAGGAGAAAATTGAGCTTGTGGCCTGATTTCGTTTTTTGTTTTGTTTTTTTATGGTATTAATATTAATACTGGATTACAAATAATTCACAACGAGGGGAACCGTTATACAAAACTTTTGAACAGCATCAGGCTGGCTGACGGATGGCCGGATCAGAGGGTTATGCATGCTCCCAAATAAACCTTTCATACAAAAATGACAACAATAATAATTCATTAAGTCTTGTGTTGTGTTTCACGAATCAAAGCATCAGCGGGGGTAAAAAAAAACAAGCAAAACTGAGCGGAAGTGGAGTGGGTGGGAACAAAACAGCTTTTGAGGCTGCATATTAACCCCCCTTCCACCCCGCTCTCACCCCTCACCTCCCCATCCCCACCCACACCCCTCAACGCCCAATAAATTTGTTTAGACAAATGTTGCCGGGTGTTTGAAATATAAGGAGGGTGGTTGGGGGGGGGGGGGTAGAATGGGCTACTCTGTCTACTCCTCCACACCTAAAAACACCACCACCTGACCACCGAATGAAGGTGAGGGCATGGGTGGTGGTGGGGGTTTGGGGGAGGGCGGAGGCCGTGGGGGTGCCACCACCACGGCATGGCAAGCTGGACGACAAACAAAGGGACTGTTTGAGTGCCAGGAGACAAAAGGAGGCTGTTTGGACAAAGGCTGGGCGAGACAGGATGTGGGGAATGGGCGGGGAGGGTGGTTTCCCCTTGCAAGGGAGCGAACCCCCCGGTGTCCACAAACATCGCCGGTCGGATCGCGGTGCACGCCCCCCCTTGTCCTTAAAACCATGTCAATAATCGTTCGCTAACATGGGAGACGCGGAGGGATTGAACCCTAATCCTGGAGATTTATCGGCATTAACCCCAAGGGCACCGCGAGAAACACGCACCGGGCAAAAATTTTGTCTGACGTTACATTTGTGTGTGTGTGTGTGTGTGTGTGTGTGTGTGTGTGGTTGCTTTTTTGTTGTTTTTGATTTTTTTTTTTTGGGGGGGGGGGGGGGGGGGGGGGTGTCGTTTGTTTGGGGGGCGCTGTTTTTTTGTTGTTGGTTTTTTTTTTAATGGCGTCGTGTGGAATCTGAGAGAGAACGTAGAATTGTTGAGCTTTGACTCTCAGACATGGGGATTGTCGCGGGATGTTTGTTCTCAAAGAAAGGATGACTTTTGAAAACATGAGGTCGATTTGTCCGTGAAATATATTTGGCATAAGCGGCTTCACGCGCGCGCGCGCACACACTCCGTGGCACTTGGGTAAGTCAATATGAGACACAGCACATGGCTCTTTCTCTTAGAGAGAAATCAAACGGCCCCCAGTTGCTGTATTTGAAGGGTTCAAATCCCTCCTCCCCTCCTATCACCCCCTATCAAACATGGTTATTCATTCATAAAAGCAGTTTTGCAATTTCTGTGTGTGTTTGTGTTTGTGTGTGTGTGTGTGTGTGTGTGTGTGTGACATTCATCCCAGTATTTTCTACTAGTCCAGGCATCAAACGCTCTAATCCGTAAGGATCTATATCCATGTAGAACTACCAGGGAACCAATCATTGTGGGAGACACCGCGAAATTACACACTCAAATCCTATATTTTTCGCTGTGGGTGAAATTTTGTGAGGGGGTCAATCTGCCTCTGTGCGCAATATGTCAGGAAGTAGAGATAACGAAGGGAGGGGTGTGAGGGTGATGATGACAGGTTGGGTAATGGCGCCCCTCGCCTTGGTTACTGCGATCGTTAGGCAACGGACACGCTTGGTGTTGGTCTTAGGTCCTGGGTGCAACCCGCTACAGATTTAACTCCTTCTCTTCCTCCCTCCTGTTCAGACTCTTTTCGTTTGCATTTTCCATCCCACTGTCTGTCTCCCCTTTATCTCTCTCTCTCTCTCACACACGCACACACGCATGCACACACACACAGACACACACACACACACACACACACTCAATGACACTGTCGTATAAAATCACAAAATCACAATGTGTGGATAAATGCTAAACTGGAGAACACACACACACACACACACACACACACACACACACACACACACACACACACTCAATGACACTGTCGTATAAAATCACAATGTGTGGATAAATGCTAAACTGGAGAACACACACACACACACACACACACACACACACACACACACACACACACAGAGTCTCAATGACACTGACGTATAAAATCACAAAATCACAATGTGTGGATAAATGCTGAACTGGAGAACACACACACACACACACACACACACACACACACACACACACACACACGCACGCACACGCGCGCACACACACACACACACACACACACACACACACACACACACACACACACACTGACACTGTCCCCCCAACAGACAACAGAAGAGACAGTCACCGACACTCACCATCTCATGACGGATCCAGGCCAGAGCCGTGCCCAGGTCCTTCTCTCTCGACCTCAGCTCCTGCCCCTCCTCATCACCACCACCACCACCCTTCTTACAGCTGCTACTGCTGCTGCTGCTGCTGCCCACGTTGCCATAGGAACCACCCTTCCTCAGCGCGTGGCGGTACCGCTCCGGCAGCTGGATTGTGGGAGAAGAAGCAGCGTCTGAGGCCTCACCCATCCTTTTCGGCACAACCGTGGAAGATTCAGTTTGAATTTGCGAGGAGTAGTAGGTAAGCGTCTTCCTGGCCTCAGGCTTCTTCCCCGCCGACGATGACGCTGTTTCCAGCAGCTCGCTTTCAGAGGTCGTGAG
Source organism: Babylonia areolata (assembly GCF_041734735.1). Classification (NCBI taxonomy): domain Eukaryota; kingdom Metazoa; phylum Mollusca; class Gastropoda; order Neogastropoda; family Buccinidae; genus Babylonia; species Babylonia areolata. The sequence continues at coordinate 50,120,220 of NC_134878.1, forward strand.
AACTTCAACAGAAGACAGGGTGGCTTTGGAAGAAGAGAGGCCGTCGAAGTCTGAAACGGTGCCCAGCGAGCTGCTGTTGGACAGGGTGTTTCTGGCGGTGGAGGTGGGAGAACTCTCCGATTCCGAGTCTCCTAATCCTCCTCCAGATCCACCACCACCAGAAAGACTGACGTAGAACGAGGACGTGGAACTGACTATGCCTGAAGAAGAACGTTTGCTGTTGCTGTTGCTGCTGCTGTTGCTGCTCTCTGCCAGGGTGTTCAGCTCTGGGGAACTGACGGAGGACAACGGCTGCGGCCCAAGGTAGCGTGCTGCAGGAGGAAGGCCGCCAGGCGACATCGTCGTGGGCAGCAGGTCTTTCTCGGAGGCTGCTGGGGATTCTTCCCCACTTGCTGCTGCGGCGGTCAGGTCGCTGTCTGATTTCGTGACGGAGACGAAGGGAGGAGATGAGGAAGAGGAGGAGGAGCAGGAGGAGCAGGAGGAGGTGGATGAAGAAGTCGTCTCGGGCAGATCGTGGGTGTTCAGAGCCGGAGAGGCATCACAAGCCAGGGTGGGGTCGGCGACGTCAGGGGTGGTGGTGCTGCTGCTGGCCGTGGTGACGTCATGGATGGTGCTCGCCGTGGTGACGTCATGGGTGGTGCTGGCCATGGTGACGTCATCCAGGTGGTGAGGGGAGTGAGGGTGTGGGGAGGGTGGGTGAGCCAGATCGGAGAAGTGCACTCCTTCACTGCCGATGCATCTCATGACTGGGTGTCGATGGTGGTGAGGGACAGAACCTGTCAACAGTTTTGAGATAATCTGTGTGGTTTTTGTTGTTTCTTTCCTGTTACGTTTTTAAACATTTTTCGTGTTGTTGTTGTTGTTGTTGTTGTTTGTTTGTTTTTTTTGGGGGGGTTGTTTGTTTGTTTTGTGTGTGTGTGTTTTTTTGTTTTGTTTTTTGTTTGGTTTTTTTGGGGGGTTTTTTGTGTGTTTTTTGCTTGTTTGTTTGTTTTTGCTCGTCAAACACACACACACACACACACACACACACACACACACACACACACACACGCACGCACACACACACACACACACAGAGTATACTTAAATTCCAAGCTCACCTTTCTAAAAAAAAATAATAATAATAATAATAATATTAATAATAATAATAATAATAAACAAATAAACAACATGACATGAATAAATGAAATGATTCCTGTCAACCGGATCATTACATAGTGACATGCAGTGCCTTTGCGGTTGTAGACAGCGGGTAGATTTTTTCCCCACTGTACATTTCTCTAT
>NC_134878.1:50126503-50129003 GCF_041734735.1 Babylonia areolata
TGTCTCCGAATGCAGCTGGTCAAACGATAGACTTTACTGTTTACAAGTCAAGACTTGCGTTCACAAAAGGAGTAGCTGGTCAATTGGTGGGTTGACTAAATTTAGATGATCAACAACTAACCCTTAGCATTCAGTCGCAGCCGGAGTTGGTTGATGGGTCACTGGTTTCCGAGAGCAGTTTTAATTTGCCAGTCGGTTGACTTAGCAATCACAGCCGAGTCTAGCGTTACAGATCCAGATGGAGATTAGCTGGTCAGCTGGTCGACTTGATAATCACAACAGTCTAGCGTTCTGGTTGGAGGTGAGTTGGTCAGTCGGTTGACTTAACAATCACCAACAAACTAGCGTTATAGAAAGGCCCAACACTCGGCTTATATCACAGATTGACATAAGTTTACATTTGGGCCAACAGCAAAGTGAGAGCTGTATTATCAATGGTTTTTCTCCAGTCAATGGGAAATCATTTACAGCTTAGTCTTTTGTGAAGGACTATGACTCTCAAACTAGGAGGCAAAATTGCACTGGCTCTTAGTGCTACAGCCTTGTGGGCTAGTTGGCCTTTGGGAACCACCCCAACGCCGACTGTCCTAAAACCCTCTTGGCCGAGAGAATGGGGATGTAACTTGGGCAAGACACTCTCCACAATAATCAAATTCTAGCCCCAAATAGTCGGAACAGCAGTTGCCTCCTCTGCTGTTCTGATGGTCATAGTCGGACACGACTGACTATCATAGCGTTATAGATTAGTTCAGTTGGTCAGTCGGTTGACTTAACAATAAAAATTACCTACAGACTAACGTTGTAGATGGAAGTCAGTTGTTTTTGTTTTTGTTTTTTTTTCCCGCGGGACAGTTGGCCTTCGCCGCTTTGTTTGTCGACCAAGTTCAGTCTTGCTGTGCTGGTGCCCCAGCGTTGATACTTCTCTTTCTCTCTCTATTGACTTCTTTCTCCACCACACGTTTATTATTCATTTTCTTCACTTTATTTATACATCAGCTTAGCTTTGTTCAAAAGCCATGTATGTTCACGTCTTACCTTCTAGTTATGATGACATCCGTAACATATTCAGTATGTCCATGTGTCAGGACAAGACTTAATATAAGATTTTCTTGTTGTCCTGTTCATCGATATCTGTGTTGTATTGTGACATGTTCCAAATAAAATACTGTTTAAACCACAGTTGGTCAGTCGGTTGACTAAACAATTACCTACAGACTAGCGTTCTAGATGGAAGTCAGTTGGTCAATCGGCCGCGGGTTAACTCTCTCCATACGAACGGCGAAAGAGACGACGTTAATAGCGTTTCACCCCAATTACCATCATCAAAATATCGCAAGCGGAACGCTCTTATACTGAAAAGGTGAATGTTGACAAAGAATACCACAATTCTGACGACGGAAGCTAAAGGTTGGGTCATTCAGACACCCACTGGACATCCGAGGGGTCTGTGTAGAGGAGAGGAGAGGACTGGCCGTACTGAGTGAGTTAACTTTCACGGGGTAGTGATTGACCTGGACGGTGGAGTCTGTCAGTTGCCGTGGTCAGCTCCACAATCCAGACCTCGGACACTTGACACAGTACAAGTGAAAGGAAACTAACTGCTTCATCTCCTCGCCACTGTCCTCAGGTACACAAGGAATGAGTTCACATCATACCGCACGGAACCAGACTATCAAATACAGTTTTCTGTGATGCATTTCCCTTTAGGTACGAAAGCCTTTGGGGTATGTGTGTGTGTGTATGTGTGTGTGTGTGTGTGTGTGTGTGTGTGTGTGGCAGTGTGCGCGTGTGTGTGTGTGTGGTAGTGTGCGTGCGTATGTGTGTGTGTGTGTGTAAACGCCTAATTTGTTGTGAATTGATACGTAAAACTTACTGAAGGACTGCGGTAATAAAGGTTAACTACATACAGCTGTTAACGAGAACAATAATAAAGGCACATATCATCAACATTCTGATAGCAGTTAACAAACGCTAGTCGCAAAGAAAGAAACATAGAAATAAACTCTCTCTCTCTCTCTCTCTCTCTCTCTCTCTCACACACACACACACACACACACACACAATCACAATTCATCGTTTTCAATAAGAAAAACTAAGCGAAAAAAGAAACATACCTGATATAAATAATAGAAGACCTCAACAGCAACAAACAGTGTGTGTCGGAACCTCAGAAGAATATATACAAACACAACACTGAGATCCCTGGCAAGAACACGCCAATAGGAAGAAGAAAAAAAAAGAAAAAAAAAACCTACGCCCACGAATCACACACACACACAGTGTTCGATGTTTTCAGCGAAAAGCAGGCTGTTAACTTGAGGTGAAGAAAACGCAATAGGGCGTTGTCGCTTGGATCTTGCAGTTCCCGCTCGCAGTCTCTTTCCCTGTCTCTCTCTGTGACTTTAACTCGCTTCTCTTCGAAGTAGAAGGCAACTAGTTTGACGACAAACACGTAGTTGATACCGAATGACGACTGAGAGAGTGTGTCATGGGTCTCCGA
>NC_134878.1:50134003-50284003 GCF_041734735.1 Babylonia areolata
TTGTATGCTCGTTATTGTAGAGTGTGTGTGTGTGTGTGTGTGTGTGTGTGTGTGTGTGGTAGTAGTAGTTGTAGTAGTAGTAGTAGTGGTAGTAGTAGTAGTAGTCTTCAGTTTAACGTTTTCCACTTTAAGTGATATTACGTGTGTGTGTGTGTGTGTGTGTGTGTGTGTGTGTGTGTGTGTGCTCAGGGTGGTGTTTTGTTGCTGTTGTTGTTATGTTGTTGTTTTGATCCTCTGGCAAAAAAACAAAACAAAACAAAAATGAAGGAATGGTCAGAGGCACCTCCTGGGTTTACGCGGCCAGTGTGCATGAATATGACTTTACTCAGTGAGCCCAGTTTAATTTTTCCAAGTATTTGAAGAGGTTTTGCAGGACCGAAACTGACGGTGTTTTCTGCCTGGTAATGGCCCAGCTCTGTGGTCGGCTGGAATGTAAGCAACAATGATAATAATCAGTCATTACACGTGTCGAATGACGGGTACGTGGACAGGTTAATCGGGAAAAGAAAAAGGAAAAACAAATTTTATAAAGTAAAGTGGAAGAAGAACGTGTTGAAAAACTAGGACAAGAGCGCTGGTAGTGACAGCTGTGTCAATAATAAAACCCGGGAGACAGAAATCCACGTCAGAGAATTTTGATAACAAGCTTATACGAATTAGGAGACTAGAGCGCTCTACTCGGGCCTACTAGACACGTTTTGTTGAGGGGCGAGTTTGTTTTTGTTTTCCTATATTTACCCGTATAATGTAGACCGTCCTAAAGCCCCTGTTCTTAGATCGAGAGAGTGAGGATGTAACTTGGTCAAGACACTCTCCACTATAACCAAATTCTAGCCCAGAAAGTCGGGACAGCAATGTCCTTCTCTGCTGTTCCGACTGTCACGGTCACTATTATCAAATTCATTACGGACCAAGTATTGTTCTAATGTCAAGTGCATATGCTATTGTAACCTGACAATTAAGCATATAATTTTTGACTGAAGCTTGATGAAGCCTTATGTACACGAAAGTGTGTCTTCACAAGTGACTGAGAACGTTGATGTTTTTGACTTTTTGCATTCATTATCAGTTGTTTCGCTTGTCAGTTTAACGACTTCTCTTTTCCGAAGTCCTTGAAGTAATTTCCTGTAATTGTATTTAGATTTTTTTTTCCAAATTTCACCTTCATTTCACCCTTTCACCCTCATTTGCCCAGTTTTCCCCAACCCCCCCAATCATTCACACCTCCCACCCCTTCTAACCGATAATACTCAATTGTATTCATGAATACTTTAACAAAATGTCTTCAATCACCGATATGTGTGACGGGACATTAAACAAAATTCCTCCTCCTCCTCCTATCACGGTCGGACACTGGAGACTATCATACAGTGATACACTGTCTGTATGCCGAGGATGAAGAGCACAACCTGCACCACTGACCATAAAATGCATCACACCTGCTCTACGTATTGATTATGAATCAGCGTTCTCACTGAACGAAGGGGAAATCTTTATCGGAAAAATAAAAATTTTGGTTTGTTTTGCGCGGATGCATTGCCCATGCTGTTTTTAGATACCGCTTCTTTTTTTTTCTTTTCTTTTTTTTTTTTTTTTCTTTTTTTTTTTGGTCACGGTAATCGTTTCAAGACTTACATTAATTTTCAAAGATAATAAAATATTCTTCTTTTTTCTATAATTAATTGGCAACTCTGTAAAAGAGCGTCCGATAAAAACGAAGTTGTGTGCGAACAGTCAAGAGCATTGCCAAACGAAAAGGCTTGTGTGACCTCAGCTGTGTCCGCAAAGCTCGACTGGGGAAGAACCAAATGACATGTAATAAATGGATGAGTTTGTGTGTGTGTGTGTGTTGTTGTTGTTGTTGTTGGAAGGTGGCAGAATGGTTAAGACGCTCAGCTGCCAATACAGAGAGTCCGTGAGGGTGTGGGTTCGAATCCCGCTCTCGCCCTTTCTCCTAAGTTTGACTGGAAAATCAAACTGAGCGTCTAGTCTTTCGGATGAGACGATAAACCGAGGTCCCGTGTGCAGCACGCACTTGGCGCACTGAAAAAGAACCCATGGCAACGAGAGTGTTGTCCTCTGGCGAAATTACGTAAAATGAAATCCACTTTCATAGGTACACAAATATGTAAGCATGCACTCAAGGCCTGACTAAGCGCGTTGGGTTATGCTGCTGGTCAGGCATCTGCTCAACAGATGTGGTGTAGCGTGTATGGATTTGTCCGAACGCAATGACGCCTCCTTGAGAAAGTGAAACTGAAACTGAAACTGTTGTTGTTGGTGGTGGTTTTGTTGTTGCTGTTGTTGTTTTGTTTTGTTTTTGTTTTTTGTTTTTGTTGTTTTTTCAAAGTGAAACTGAGCCAAAGCCCAAAGACCGGGGACTATTGCCTGGACCGTTTGGGTGGGTGCGGGGGATGGGGGGATATTGAGGGAGAGGTAGTGGGGTTGGTGTGGGGGAGGGGAGGATTGAATTAAAGGAGAGGGGAGGGAAGGACGGGAAGGGGTGTGTGTCTGTGGGGGGGGAGGAGATAGAGAGTGTGTGTTTGTGTGTGTTTGTGTATGTACGTTTGTGTGTGTATGCGTGCGTGTGTGTGCGTGTGTGTGTGTGTGTGTGTGTGCACGTGTGTGTGCGCGCGCGTGTGTGTGTGCGCGCGGGCGCGTGTGTGTGTACGTGTGTGTGTGAGTGTGTGTATGTGTGTGCGTACATATAATTATGTGTGCTTGTGTATGTGTGTGTTTGTGTAAGTGTATGTGTGTGTGTGCATACATATGTATCTGTGAGTGTGTGTGTGTGTGTGTGTATATACAGTGTGTGTGTGTGTGTGTGTGTGTGTGTGTGTGTGTGTGTGTGTGTGTGTGTGTGTGTGTGTGTGTGTGTGTGTGTGTGTGTACAGCATGTGTGAGTTTTCAGTCGGTACCTCATTCAGCCTCTCTTGTTTCCTCCACAAAGTTTGTGGGTGTGACGCCAGCCGTGCCCCCGAGCCGGGATGTACGTGCGTGTCACAGTGTCTCAAGTCAACAACACTCACTGAACTGCGTTCTTTCTTCTTGGGACCCGATCAACTAGTTAATCCATCATGACATTTAGGTGACCCCTATAACTACTGTATTTGGACGCCTGGGAAGGCAGGGAGATGTCGCCATTCCACACACAGTTCGAGAAGAAAGAAAAAAAAAATGTTGTTTTGTCCTATTTTATATTACGTGTCTGTTTTTGTTTTGTGTGTGAGCGCCGCGCGCGCGCGCGCGCGCGCGTGTGTGTGTGTGTGTGTGTTGGGGCTCATGTACGTTTATGTGTATTTGATTGTGCTTTCATAACTGTGAAACTGCATGTTTGGTGTATATCTGTTCATCATTGGTGTCTTTTTTCTGTTTTGTTGTTGTTGTTGTTATTGTTTGTTTTTGTTTTTTTGTGCGCATAGAGTTGACTTCATCAAGATTTTGCGCCTTATAAATAGTAGTAGTAGTAGTAGTAGTAGTATTTTTATGTATTTCTCTCTCTCTCTCTCTCTCTCTCTCTCTCTCTCTCTCTCTCTCAAGGCCTGACTAAGCGCGTTGGGTTACGCCGGCTGCTGGTCAGGCATCTGCTTGGCAGATGTAGTGTAGCGTATATGGATTTGACCGAACGCAGTGACGCCTCCTTGAGCTACTGATACTGATACTTTTGTTTTTTGTGTTTTTTTGTTTTGTCTTTTGTGTGTTTTGTTGTTGTTGTTGTTGTTCTTGTTTGTTTTTTTTCATCAAAAGGAGACTAATTAGGACAGTTTACTACAGCTGACACCACATGCTCGCTTGCGCCAGAGAGAGAGACAGAGGCAGAGAGACACAGAGAGAGACAGAGAGAGGAGGTGGTCATATAATCAGTAAAAGGAAGGCTAAAAGAATACTGGTAAAAGTCGACTTACATGAGATAAAAGAGCCAACGTGTAACTGTCAAAAAGTTAGAACCAAGCAAAGCAACAGGACCTCCGCGAAGAAAAAGCCTGTCTGTGTGTGTTCCTTGGTCCTGCTCCTCTCTGATGACGGGCGCAATAGCCGAGTGGTTAAAGCGTTGGACTGTCAATCTGAGGGTCCCGGGTTCGAATCACGGTGACGGCGCCTGGTGGGTAAAGGGTGGAGATTTTTACGATCTCCCAGGTCAACATATGTGCAGACCTGCTAGTGCCTGAACCCCCTTCGTGTGTATATGCAAGCAGAAGATCAAATACGCACGTTAAAGATCCTGCAATCCATGTCAGCATTCGGTGGGTTATGGAAACAAGAACATACCCAGCATGCACACCCCCGAAAACGGAGTATGGCTGCCTACATGACGGGGTAAAAAAAAACGGTCATACACGTAAAGGCCCACTCGTGTACATACGAGTGAACGTGTGAGTTGCAGCCCACGAACGCAGAAGAAGAAGAAGAAGCTCCTCTCTGATGTTATTTGTTTTTTGTTTGGTTGGGTTTTTTTGTTGTTGTTTTTTAGGTTGTTTTTTTTTCAAAATCATTCAGGAGGTTTGTAAGGGAACGGGAGTATTTGGCACAACTGTCAGACCGAAAGGCTATGTTCAGAGCACTCTGTGCGTCAGCGACAGTGATTATTGACTTGCTGCACAATGGCGCACTGCAGTTCCGCAACTTCGGGGTCTGGATCATTCTGTCTCCAGACAAAAAAGGTATGTAGGGGTTGGAAGTCAGTCACAGCTGATGAGAAACCTCAGGTTATATTAATTTTGTAGACTGGAAAATGCAGTTCGGGAATCTTCGAAGACCTCTGTGTGTGTGTGTGTGTGTGTGTGTGTGTGTGTGTGTGTGTGTGTGTGTGTGTGTGTGTACCTGTGTTTGTGTGTGTGTGTGTGTGCCGGTGTGTGTGTATGTGCCGGTGTGTGTGTGTGTATATATATGTGTGTGTGCCGGTGTGTGTGTGTGTGTGTGTGTGTGTGTGTGTGTGTGTGTGTGCCGGTGTGTGTGTGTGTATATATGTGTGTGTGCCGGTGTGTGTGTGTGTGTGTGTGTGTGTGTGTGTGTGTGTGTGTGTGTGTCGTCTTCAATTCTACTGAAAAAAAAAGAGTGGGTGGAGAGAGTATGCGGGAGAGAGGGAAAGATGGCTAAGAAACAGAACATGTATACCCGCACATGTGGCAGTGTGTGCGTGCGTGTGTGCCTAAGTGTATGTGTGTGTGTGCGCGCGTAAGTGTGTATGTGTGTGCCTACGTGTATGTGTGTGTGAGTGTGCGTGCATGCGTTACATCTGGGTATGTATGTGTTTGTTGTTTCCCACCACTGAAACCCTTGACACGGGGTGAAAGGTGGAAATCTAAATCCACAGCGCACGTGTTGTCTGTAACCTCTTTGCTCCCGTGCCTCTATGACGGCGTTGTCTGTCTGCACCGCACAATTCAATGGACGCACTGCAGAGCAGTTTCTCCCACGTCAGACGTAACCCCGGCAGATATATCGGCCAAGCCAGCCAGCAGCTGAACACTGGCAAACAAACATATACAGGCTTGACATTATTAATATTATTATTCATGCACTGTGTCTCCGTCCTATCCTGGCGTTACCAATAAACACACACGGCAAGTGACAGGAAGAAAGCTTAACTCACTCCGTACGGCCAGTCCTCTCTTCTCCTCTACACAGACACCTCGGATGTCCAGTGGGTGTCTGAATGACCCAACCTTTAGCTTCCGTCATAAGAATTGTGGTATTCTTTGTCAACATTCACCTCTTCAGTATAAGAGCCTTCCGCTTGCAATATTTTGATGATGGTAATTGGGGTGAAACGCTGTTAACGTCGTCTCTTTCGCCGTTTGTATGGAGAGAGTTAACCAGACAGCCACAAAAACGTTGTCCACCTATTTACCTATCACCACGGGACCAGAACAGAGCTGGCCCACAACTGACGTAGCTGTGAGTGCAGTGAGGGGCCGGAGACAGAGAGAAGATACTGTCCTCCTTTTTCTTCGTAATTGCCATGCCTTACTTTTGCCACCGTTGTGGGCACCCACACCTATGCTGTCCCAACACTCAGCTTATACCACAGACTGACATAAGTTTACAGTTGGGCCAACAGCAAAGTGAGAGCTGTATTATCAATGATTTATCCGATGTAATGGGAAATCATTTGCAGCTTAGTGTTTCGTGAAAGGACTATGACTCTCAGACTAGGAGGCAAGATAGCACTGGTTCTTCGTGCTGCAACCTTGGGGGCTAGTTGGCCTTTGGGAACCATCCCAACGCTGACTGTCCTAAAACCCTCTTGGCCGAGAGAGTGGGGATGTAACTTGGGCAAGACACACTCCACTATAAACAAATTCTAGCCCAGACAGTGTGGACAGCAGTTACTTCCTCTGCTGTTCTGATGGTTATAGTCGGACACGACTATCATACTACCATACCTATGCTGTGTCCTGTAGTTTACCGGGGGCTTCACAGGCTCTACAGAGAGAGCGTGTCGTGTCTGTCCATTTAACTACCGTCCGTCACTCTTCCTGCTTTCTTCCCCCGTGTCCGCTGTCAGCTGTCGTGACAGGCACTGACCTCAGCGTCGTGACGAATGAGACACGTGACAAAGCACACTCTGTGCACAGTACAGGCATACAGGTACGGACAGACAAACACGGGGTCATGGTGGAGATTCGCCTGTCAGTTCAGTCCCGATTCGCCAAGTTCTGAATTCCCGATTCACCTCCTAGTCCCGGTTTGCTTGTAGTTCTGATTCGCATATATTCCCGAAACGCTTATTCCTGATTTGCTCATTCCTGATTCTGGCGCTTATTCCAGATTCGCCTATTTCTAGTTCGTCTACCTATTTGAAAAAATAAAACAAGAACAAAAAATAATTTTTAAAAAACAAGAAAAAAAAAAGACATCACTGTGTTGCCCTTTTATTTTTCAAAACGTCTTTAGATGTTCAGTAGGCCTATATAAGGAGGTGCCGTGCAAAAGCTTCTCCCCGCTTCATACACGTTTCAGCTTCTCCAAAAGTTATCTTCTTTTATTTTTTCTTTCTTTCTTTTTTTTTCCCGTCTGTGTGCACGCCTCATTATTCTGTTGGCAATCTGAGCAATGATATCTGTACTGTGCACGTAAACTTAAAAACAAAAAAACAACAACACCAAAAACATACACATGTGTGGATCGTGCGCATGCACGCATGCACGCACACAGGTACACAGACACACACACACTCTCTCTCTCTTTCTCACGCACACACACGCTCTCTCTCTCTCTCTCTCTCTCTCTCTCTCTCTCTCTCTCAAGGTGGATATGTAAGTGTGAGAGAACGGTGGTTTTATGATGGTGCTACATTGCCTGTTGTTAATGTATATAAATATTTAGGAATTATATTTTCAACACGCTTAAGTTTTGGTGCTGCTTGCAAGGAACTTGCAAGTAAAGCAAAAGGTGCTCTGATATGTGTTATGAAAAGATTATATATGTTAAACAATAAATCATTTCATTTATTCATTAAGCTTTTTGACTGCCAAATACAACCAATAGTGCAATATGGATCTGAGTTATGGGGGCTTGATAATTCTGTTTTTCATTGTGAATCAGTTCATTTAATGGCTTTAAAGAAATTTTTAGGAGTCGATATGCGAACGCCAAACGACCTTGTTTATGGTGAAACAAGTCGTTATCCAATATATAAAAACTCTATTGTGAACTGTATTCGCTACTGGCTTAAAATTGTGCGAATGGAAGATATCAGAATACCGTTTAAGGCTTATAAAATGTTGTATGATTTAGATAATAAGGGAAAGAAAAACTGGGTAACTAAGGTTCGTCTTTGTTTGTTTGAATATGGATTTGGCTTTGTGTGGATGGAACAGGGCGTTGGTTGTGTTAATGGTTTTGTATCTGTTTTCCGCCAAAGGCTGATCGATTGTAGATGGCAAACGTGGTATAATCACATTCACACTAGCAATAGATTTGATATGTATAGAACGTTCTGCAGTGTACATGATTTAAAACATTATCTGCTGCTAGATATAGATAGACACTTGAAATTTATTACAACGAAGTTTAGATTAGGAATATCTGAATCGACAACGCATCGCTCAAGGTACAAAATGAGTTAGTCTGTCCATTGTGTAATGAATCCCAAGAAAATGAGGTACATTTTGTCCTTTGTTGCCCGGCACTAACAAATATTCGTGAAATGTTTATAAAACCAAAATATTACAAACACCCCTCCCTGTTTAGATTAAGTCTTCTTATATGTCGTCAAGCAATAGTAAGGACGTTCGTGATTTTTCTTTGTTTTTGTATAAGGCTTTCAAACATAGAGAAATTGCTGCTTCGTGAAATGAATATGATTATATGTTTTGTTATCTGTATTCATACTTGTTTACACAATGTTCATGTGAACCCCTTCACTTGGGGCTGAGGCCTATATGTGAATAAACCATTCCGTTCCGTTCTCTCTCACACACACACACACACACACACACACACACAATTTTCCCCTCCGCACCAATATCGGATTGTCATCACGTCACAAGCTGGCGTCAAACGGGTTATGAAAAAGTGAATAAAACGGTACGAAGACAGCTTCGGCAAATGAAAAAGCTCTCTCTCTCTCTCTCTCTCTCTCTCTCTCTCTCACTCTCTCTCTCTGTCTGTCTACCAGGAGTCCGTCTGTCTCAGTCTGTCAGAGTGTTTGTATACAATTAAATTATGTATCTCTCTTTCGACATCTTTTGTCTGGCTGGACTATACGGGTAGTTTTGTTTTATAGTTTTGTTAATACTTACTTGATTATAGACTTTATTATTGCCGTAAATTGTTGTTACCTACTTGTCAAAAGACTAAGGTTCAGTTAACGGACAATAAAATAACAAAATGCCAAGTCTGTCTGCTAGCTGTCTCCGTCCCTCTGTCTGTCTGACTTTCTGTCTCACTCTGTCTCTCGATTCTCTAAAATAAAATCGGTCAAACAAAAGACGAAGACTCTCTCTCTCTCTCTCTCTCTCTCTCTCTCTCTCTCTCTCTCTCTCTCTCTCTTGCTCTCTCTGTGTGTCTCTGTCTCCCTCACCTATCTGACCGGGGAGGAAGAGGCACAGAGAGAGAGAGAGATGATGGATGGCAAGGACACATTGCAGACGACAGCCATGACAAGGCCAGGTGTGTACCTACGTCATCAGGTGATGGGCAATACGTCACCATTACATGATGAGTGACGTGTAGAGGAGCAGGAAGCCCCACAGGCTCCTTGTTGTGTGTGCATGGTGACGACAGACACTGTGCAAAGGATCGTTCAGTTCAGCCGCACGCTTTGACACCGAGTACTTGAAACTGAAACTGAAACTATCGTATCGAGCTGTCATCACTAAATGCTCATTCGACGGGCGCCGAGTGGCTAAAGCGTTTGACTTCCAATCTGAGGGTCCTGGGTTCGGATCTCTGTAACGGCGCCTGGCGGGTAAAGGGTGGGGATTTTTTCCGATCTCCCAGGTCAACATATGTGCAGACCGCACGCAAAAGATCAAATTCGCACGTTAAAGATCCTGTAATCCAGACGTCAGCGTTCGGTAGATTATATAAGAAACACTGACGGAAGAACATACCCAGCATGCACACTCCCGAAAACGGAGTATGGCTGCCTACACGGCAGGGTATACAAAAAAAAAACAAAAAACCGGTCATACACGTAAATTGTTACAGGTTTGTGTGAGTGTGTAAGTGTGCGTCAGTGCCTGAAATCTGATTGAATGACACCACGGTGACAGGAAACGAATGATGAGCGGCCGCCCAAAATGATGGCAGCCGTCAATCCGTCGGCTCTGCGCAGGTACTGTAGGCAGCCTGTTGTGCAAATGACTATGAGTTTGTAAAGCGCTTAGAACTTGGTCGCCGACCGAGGACATGCGCTGTATAAGTATCCATATCATTCGTTCATCATGATTCTGCAATGTCGGTCTGTCATAACGGACTGTTATCGATATGTTGTGCAGAAACGCTGCTGGCTGTCGGCTTAGCGACCGAAAAGTAAATCAGTGGAGCAGAATAAAACAAAGGCAAAACAAAGAAGTAGTGAGAAAGGAGAAGACCTTAGCGTGGGGTATATCGTGTAGATCGCCGGCAGACCTCGACGGGTACAACAAATCTTCAGGTTGTATTCGATTTTAAATCAGACCTGGAGAGAGAGAGAGAGAGAGAGAGAGAGAGAATGCGAATGCGAATGTTTTTGTTCAGATTAGGTCATAGCCTTTGTCTGAAGAGGGAATTATATAATCGTAAACAAAAAATATTCATAATATTAGCGCAACTTCTTAACGAATGTAAACAAAAGTAGTACAAGCGTAACACAATAATAAGTATGCATCTAAGTCAGTTGTATTGATATACAGTAGCATCAGTGCTTGGTAGACATATACAGCCATGCTATAGTTCAGACACTAGTTTTCATTTCTAGATGCCAAAAGTAAATTGAATCGAGAGAGAGAGAGTGAGAGCTCAACAACTGAAGTGTTCTAATGCAGATGGCGTGGGGCAACATAGAACGAGGTGGGTGGGAAACAAAAGGTGGGGGGGTGCCCTTACCAACATGGCCGAAACGGGATTCGTCTTTTTGATTTCAAGACATTACTGAGTCATCATGTTCAATGATATAGTACAGCGGTTAACGTGGAAACGACTGTAATTGTGTGTGTTGCATTACTTAATCATAATTTTATATCATTTGGCTTCGTTTTCATGCAGGTCAACACGACTGTTTCTGTTTGACCACACTTTTTCTTCCTTTTTTTTTTCTTTTTTTTTTTCTTTCTATTTTTTGGTCAGGTGCAGAGCATTTCGTGTTGGAGCAAGCAAACAAGCTCAGTCTTTATTTTCAATTTTTATTTTTGTACTTAAACGAAAAGTAACCTGAATGAACATGCTATCGATATCTTTGCTAACTAACAACTGCAGAGGACTGGCAACCTTGTATTCCATTGTGAAGAGCTCCGTCAGAGGAACATTCATCAAGATTGTTCTTTCTTCCGCTGTTCACTGAATGAAAAAACATACCTTGAAATGTATCAGTTATCCGTTTCATACTTCAGTGGCGCGATACATGTATTCGGGCCGTGTTCTTCAGAAATTATATAATTTTTAGACGTATATATATATATATATATATACATATATATATAAATTTTTAAGCAGATTGTTGTAGCTCGGCGTTTATGGATTTGACCGAACGACTCCTTGAGTCATGTAACTGAACTGAACTGAACTTCAGAATTTTTAATCTGAAGTACATTTGAGTAGGCTTTACTGGACAAACAAAAAGAAAACTGTGTTCGTCTTTATGTCACTGACAATCGGATTTATTAAGGAAGTACACTGAACTCCGAAGCTGAAGCAATACGTGTCTGTATGGCTGATATATTTTTCTCTGCCAAATATTGTTTTAAATCAACAAAGTCTTTGCTTCAGTGAATGAGAGCAACTTTTTACATCTTCGGGCAACGCATTTTGTAGCCAAACGAAATTAAATCCGGCCTCACATACAATTGAAAGAGAGAGAGAGAGAGAGAGGCGGAAAAACAGGAACAGTTTGGGGATTTTCCTTGCATCTATTATCAGACTTTGTTTTCGTGTGTTTGCGGACTTTGTGTGTGTGTGTGTGTGTGTGTGCACCATTTGTTTACACGGATGCCACACGACACTGCGACATTCGTCACGACATTGTCTCCAGTTTGACCTGGTTCTGTTTGTTTGTCATCTTTCAGTGCAGCAATGATTCGTTTATGAGCAAAACCACGCCTAAGATCTTTTCAAACCGCACGACCGCTGAGTCAAGTATTACCACACACACACACACACACACACACACACGCACGCACGCACACACACACACACACACACACACACACGCGCGCGCGCACACACACACACACGACTGTAACTCTTTGCTGTGACAAAGCACCTGCAGTCGAACGTGTTCACAGAGAGCTGCAGAGCTCCGGACCGGCATAGCGACCATTGGCATGATAATAAAATAACACGGAGCCGTTGGGGGGCCAGGTTTAATACACACGATACGGACAGCCGTGGCCCCACGACGCATAAATGATCAGGCGATTTCACTGTCGAAACGTGCGTGTCCTATGCTACGCCGTAGCGGATGTGACACGCCTCCGCCAGAGTGACGTAAGTGGCTGTCGTATTTTCGTCTTTATGACGTGGCTGGCGCTTGCCCTTGTGGTGAAGTCAGCATTAATTTTTTATTTTTTTTAAGGGGGCGGGGGTGGGGGGGTTCAAATAATAGAGACGCGGGGTTTTCCTTTCGTCATTTTACTTTTCAATGAGTCAAATTTAAAAGTGAACGGTTTTGAAAATGAACCTGATGGGCGCAATAGCCGAGTGGTTAAACGCGGCGTTGGACTTCCAGGTCAACATATAATTATGTGCAGACCTGCTTGTGCCTGATTCCCCTTCGTGTGTATACGCACGCAGAAAATCAAATACGCACGTTAAAGCTCCTGTAACCCATGTCATCGTTCGGTGGGTTATGGAAAGAACATACCCAGCATGCACAGCCCCGAAAACGGAGTATGGCTGCCTACATGGCGGGGTGAAAACGGTCATACACGTAAATGCCCACTCGTGTACATACGAGTGAACGTGGGAGTTGCAGCCCACGAAGAAGAATAAGAAATGGAGAAAAATGAATTTGATACGGAATAACGCCCGCCATCATCACGGAATAAGAACTGGTGTCTGCGATAGCGTGTGTCGCTTTTTGTGTGTACGTGGCGCTCTGGTTTTATGCATGCAAGCGAGTGCCGTATGCATGTTTGTGTGCATGTGTTTGCATGTGCGCGCGCGTGCGCCGGTTTGTCGTCAGCGTTCAGTTTTACGTCATTCCATCTCATTGAAGTCATACTTGACTACAGCCGCTGAGGGAGCTTCAAGTTGTCTTACTGTGCGTGCGTGGTGTCTCGTGTGTGTGTGTGCGTGTGTGTGTGTAGTGTAGTGTTTCTCCCCCAACCTCCAACATATGTATAGGTCTGTTTCCATCTGTTGTCTCTGTTACTGTTTCACAAGGTATTCTTGGGTTCACACATGTACACACACCCACACACGCACACACACACACACACACACACACACACGCACGCACACACACACACACACACACACACATCTATTCCAGCATGTCTGTTGAACCCCACAGTTCTTCGTGATCTACAAATATAATTGAAACTGGATTCAGTCAAGTTTGAGCAAATGAAATCTGTCAACAAAAACATTACTTAATTTCCAAAATTGGTGGTTCGTACTGAAAACTCGGTGATCGTTTTTAAAAAAAAAACATGATAGCGACGTATGTCTGCTTGTATTCCTACTGATATAATTTTTATATCAAAGAACTTTCAGTGACTTTTCTGAGTTTGTTTGTTCTTCCTTTTGCTTTCGATGTAGATCTATCTATCTTTTGCTTTCGTTGTAGGCCTATCTACCTTTTGCTTTCGTTGTAGGCCTATCTACCTTTTGCTTTCGTTGTAGGTCTACCTTTTGCTTTCGATGTAGGTCTATCTACCTTTTGCTTTCGTTGTAGGTCTACCTTTTGCTTTCGTTGTAGGCCTATCTACCTTTTGCTTTCGATGTAGGTCTATTTACCTTTTGCTTTCGTTGTAGGTATATCTACCTTTTGCTTTCGATGTAGGTCTATCTACCTTTTGCTTTCGTATCTACCTTTTGCTTTTGTTGTAGGTCTATCTACCTTTTGCTTTCGTTGTAGGTCTATCTACCTTTTGCTTTCGTATCTACCTTTTGCTTTTGTTGTAGGTCTATCTACCTTTTGCTTTCGTTGTAGGTCTATCTACCTTTTGCTTTCGTATCTACCTTTTGCTTTCGTTGTAGGCCTATCTACCTTTTGCCTTCGCTATAGGCATATCTACCTTTTGCTTTCGTTATAGACCTATCTACCTTCTGCTTTCGTTGTAGGTCTATCTACCTTTTGCTCTCGTTGTAGGCCTATCTACCAATGGTCTTTAACGTACACCATATGGGACCCACTTTTTTTTTCTCGACACTGATACAGACAGCCATATTCCGTTTTCGCGGGTGTATATGCTGGGTATATGTTCGTGTCTTCATATTTCATCGAACACTGACTTGTATTACGGGTTTTATCATGTACATTTCATATTTGGCATGACTGGAATGTGCACACGGTGGGGATTAAGGTAGGTTCCCACCCTTAATCTGCAAGGTATTCAACTATACAGGGTTCGAACCCAAAGACTCTCATATTGAAAACCAAACACTTTAAAAGATTATTTTTTTTACTGTAGCGCCCGTCGACATTCGTAATATTTCACAAAGAAAGTAATCTTCAACAAGACGAAGCTAGGTCCAGCTGAAGGAAGAAGAAGAGCAAAATGTATCAAATTACATTCTAAAAGAAAATAAAAATAAAAATAAAAAAAATTAAAATTACTGCTCAAAGCCTAATGATAGGAGATCATTTGAATGGCTTAGCTGTCTTTATTTTGTTGGGTTTCCTCCATTCGTTTAAATGTCGAAGCGTGACTTGTGCTGGAGACTCCAACATCTTTCCAGCCTCAGTCCCCACCCCCTCGCAAAACTGCTTTTCCGGTTCGATGAAACGGAATCACACGTCATCACCCGAGATACAACTGGAGCAGGATTTTTTTTAAAAATAATACTCTTTTTTTTTTCTTCTTAAACTGGTAATGACGTCAATAAGTTTAACTAGTTTACCCCCCGAGACATCAGATAGGCGTTGCCCACGTGTTCAGGAAAACTAACCAGTAGAGCAACTGCGGCTCAACTTGGTAACGTATCTATAGACCCAGTTGCCCCGGTAGGTCGACTCGAAAACGTATAACCGACAATGAAACACAACAAAAACTTGGTCACAAATATAGATCAAAGCATAGTCGATAGAGCGATGCAGATACTGTGTCTTCTCAGTAGCTGAAACTTGGTCACAGATATAGACCAAAGCATGGCCAATGGAGAAATGCAGACAGTGTGTCGTCTCAGTGGCTGTGCAATGTAGTGCAGTGCCAGCGCGCGCTATCGCTCAGTAACACAGACACGCGCGCCGCTGTCGTTGTGCTTGCTTGCTTGTACACTTGTGTGTGTGTGTGTGTGATGTGCAAGTGAGTGCACGACGTTCATGTGCGTGTAAATGTCCAAAGGTGCGTCCCAGTGACATGGAAGTATTCACTGACACAGTTTTTGTTCTGTTTGTCATTCTGGCCAAGCCTAACTGACATGAGATCTGATGTGTTTATCAAAAACAGCATAGCCCTGCACTGTTAATTTAAGTCTTCATCGCAACACTGAAGATACAATGGCTTCATGATCTACTAAGCTTATGTTGAGTACGTTTTGCGCAAGGGGGCTGGGGTGATGGGGGGGGGCAGAAAATTATCAGTCTATTCTTGCAGAAAGAAAAAACTTAAACGTTATATATATATATATGTGTGTGTGTGTGTGTGTGTGTCTGTGTGTGTGTTCTATATTCATTATAGTCCTGCCAACCAGAACTACAGAAGCCGTGTATCAGAGTTGAAAAATAAATGAAAAAAATAAGAGGAAAAGTACAGGAAAGGAGAAAAGGGGGGGGGAAATATGGGTGGGGGGCAGGAGAGGGTATGTGATGTAGATACCAAACAACCATTTAAACTTCAAGAACGAACTAAATGAAAACGCAAAAGAAAGAAAGATAGATTAAAAAAAACTGTCCCTGCAGAAACTGTTCCATTTTCCCCGTAATCCAGTACCTGCAAATGCTACAAAACGTTCAATGTCTGGCAGAGCATTGATCACACGGTGCAAAACACCCACGCATCCACCCCTCTTCCCGCAACCCCCTGCAGAGAAAATCCGAAGACAAAATGCATAGCAGACAGTTAATAATGAGGTGTGCTAGGCCTGTGGTTTTCTTTTAATTTTCAGTCAGTCTTTCTGTTTGTGTCAGATGAACGCCTGTCATATCAGTCACACGCTCACCCTTGCAGTCACTGATTTATTCATAATTCAGTAGGAACTCAACAGCTCATTTGACTTTTCGCTCAGAAATCAGATATTGTCCCGTGCGAAAAAAAAGAAGAAGAAAAGAGAAAATTAAAAAAAACGATTTGTCTCGACATTGCCACAAATTCCTGTACAATTCCTCCATTAAATTATAGAACTGTCTCTACAAATTTTATCTTTCTTTGAGATCTATAACACTTTTCCTTTGAAACGGAGTACAGCTGAGGTTGGTTTTGGGGTTTTGTTTTTGCTGGCCCATCAACTGCACCGTTTCAGTGGCATTACTCCCACACCGCTCATTTAGATTCCATCATACACGGCCACACATGGGTTCGTCTGTCACAGTTACAGCGTCAGCAGTCCACAGGAAACCGTCGATGTTAGGTCGCTAGGAGGCCACACACCAGAAGAGACCCTGCACTGCTGCTGAGTCGCTTTGGTGGTGTTCAGTGGTGCCTGTTCTGATTCAACGTACTTAGGACACCACCTACTAAGCCCCTATTAACAACAATAATGGCTCAGTCACGGAGCCAGACTGAGTGAGCGTCCCTCCCAGAGTGGAGACCGCCACCTTGTACCTCAAACAACAGCCCCCCATGAATCTGCCGACACTGATGACATTGACAGGATTCACCCCAAGCACAGAAGTGGAGGGGTATCGAAACTGAGGTCACCATGAGAGCAGGGCATGAAAGGCCACAGACTTTGGGACTGTTTTGTTTTTTTAAATTGATGATGATGGAGGAGGTGGAGGATGACGATGACGATGTTGCTATGGAGGTCCATTTTGGTTTGGGACTGCATGACAAGGCCCGAGAGTAACAGACACTTGCAGTGTTGGTCAGGTAATTAGAGCAACACACCCAAAAATGCATCCTTGAAGTGGATGACACTCGACTGTGTGGTCCCAGTCTCCCCATTTAAGCCCACAGCACACTCAACTCTGGGTAGGAACCAGCCACGGGCCGAAAAAACCCACCTGCACTGATATTCGAACCCACATCCTCCCAGCCGTCAGTCTGCGACGCCAACCACTTCGCCACAGCAGCTGGTTTTTCTTTTTTTTTCTTTGTTAGTTTTGTTTTGAAAACAGTGTAGTGAAATGTGTTCACTTATTAAAAGACAAGACATTAAATTAAAATTCACTTTTAAGACCTGAACTAATGGTTGACCACCAAACTGTGGTCCTTCTGGTATTCGTGACCGTTAGAACTGATTGAGCATGTGGTCATTCTGACAGCAGTCATCAGTCTATCATTTCTTTGATGCCTGCTCTCTAAGGAGGTAAAAAGATACACCTTTTTGTGTTTGGAAAGGAACAGGAGAGGGGAGGGGGGCAGGGGGAGGGAGAGTGGGGGGACTGCCTTGTCATCTACTTTCTAAAATAATAAAAAGGAAATTTTCTATCTAAAATTACGTTTAAATAACATACTTACCGTGACCCAACTAGTGCAGACTCTGGCAGGGGTCTGACATTCCTCTCCTGTGCAAACTACAATCCGCCTATGCGGAGAAAACGAAACTACGGCCGATAACCTCCCGGAAGTAGATAACCTCCCCTTTGTCCCGCTGGCTAGCGCCCTCTTTTGACGGCAATATGCCATCACCAGCGCAGCGAGCAGGGAGAACAAGAAGCGGGGAGGACGGGAGGGTCTTAAATTTGGGTCACGGTATGTTATTTAAACGTAATTTTAGATTTAAATTTACATACTCCAAAAATATTTTTCCATGCCATGCCTTCATTGAATCTTATGTAAACTGTGCCTCAACTGTTTGGGATTCAGCAAGTGCTAATATCCTGCTGTCAACCAGGCCCGAGGGATACAGACACCTGCAGTGTTGGTTATGAGATCAGAGCAATACTCCCGCAGACATATCCTTGAAGTGGACGACCCTCAACTGTGTGATCCCAGTCGCTTCCTTTGGGCGCACAGCATACTCAACTTCCTTGGGCTGCACAATCCGACCTCTGGTGCTTTTTTTTTGTTTTGTTTAAAAAAAAAAAAAAAAGAGCCCCATACACACAATATATGTATACATATATATATATATATGCATGTGTATATATACACATACATATAGATAGATATGAAGATATAGATATATATAATGTGTGTGTGTGTGTGTGTGCGCGCGCGTGCACGTGTGCGTGTGCTTTTAAAAGCTAAATGACCACCTTTTTCAGTTTTTGAACTGATGTCAATGTTCACAAACTTTCCCAAAGCCTGCTCAAAACTTTTAAAAATCCTGACTATATTAACTGTGTTCAGTGTGTGTATGCAAATACTTGTAAATGCATTTTATGCATCAATGTGTATGTGTTTGTGCATGTGCACGTGTGTGTGCCTGCACGCATGTGCATTTTTTTTACACATTAATGCAAGCACTGTTAAATTTCCAGTCCCTCTAGCTCACAAATCCACTTATGAAAAAACAAACAAACGCACACACACAAACAAACAATACCAGACTTCCATTTGACCTTCAACTGATAAATCTATTTATTCATTATTTACAGGAAACTGATCTTGTCACAAATTAACTACTGCATGATCTTGTCACAAGTATTCTATAGCAATGATCTTTGTCACAAATATTCTACAGCCTGATCTTTGTCACAAGTGAAGTATTATAGACTGATCTTGTCACAAGTATTCTGTAGCCTGATCTTTGTCACAAGCATTGTGTGGGATCCCACAGAACAGGAACGATACACAAGTTCAGCAAAAACTGTGACAGAGAATCCAGTCAAAGTCTCAAGAACACATGCCCTGCAGGGGATCCAGCAGTCTGTGAGCCAGTGGAGAACCTCTGTCAGTCTGCTCTGTGTTTCAGCTGTCCATGGCCCCTGAACACAAATGACCACACGGTAAAGTTAACTCTCTCCATACGAACGACGAAAGAGACAACGTTAACAGCGTTTCATCCCAATTACCACCATCAGAATATTGCAAGCAGAACGCTCTTATAGTTATACTGAAGAGGTGAATGTTGACAAGGAATACCACAGTTCTGATGACGGAAGCTAAAGGTTGGGTCATTCAGACACCCACTGGGCATCCAAGGGGTCTGTGTAGAGGAGAAGAGAGGACTGGCCGTACTAAGTGAGTTAATCATATGGTGTTGTTGGAGAAAGGGCAGGCAACCCTTCAATGCATTTATCCGTGTAATAAAATGCAGAGGAGAAAGACAATAACTATTAAACCGTCAGGCGTTGTTTTCTTGTGCCTAACTTGAATTACTTTATTCTCTCTCTCTCTCTCTCTCTGTGCAGTCTGACACCAAGATTTCAACAACATAACTGGAAACAAATACAGATAACTGACAATGTACATATCTGTATTTTTCAACCCTTCTCTATAATTTTTTTCTCTTTTCCAGTGCACACTTTTTTGTTGTTGTCAATTTCAGACTTAATAGATAATACAGTGTTCTGTTAGGTCCATAAATAAATGTGAACACGAGTCTTTAAAATAAAGTTGAAACAAGCAACTTGCCAATTATAATAAATGAGTCTCTACATAAACTAAGCAATGACACAGTGATAATAATAATCATGAATCATCTAACAACAGACCAAGTTTTGCTACAACATTCCATAATGATCACCAAGTGAAAATCAATAATGTAAAGGATACACCTCCATGTAAGATAAAGCACAGGGGAAGTGCAGGCGTGGAGGTGGAAAGAAGAGGTAGGGAGCTCAATGGAAGCTTGGAATTTGGAAGCAGCCTGAATCCAGAAATGCAGATTCATCGATGCTATCAACAATCTGTTGGTTACACTGACATATGAGTCATAATGACAAAATTACTCCTCAGTGCACGTAACCCAACGCGCTTTGTCAGTCTAGAGGGGTGGGGTTGGGGGGGGGGGGATTATATAATTTCTGAAGAACACGGCCCGAACACATGTATCGCGCCACTGAAGTATCAAACGGATAACTGATACATTTCAAGGTATGTTTTTTCATTCAGTGAACAACAGAAGAAAGAACAATCTTGATGAATGTTCCTCTGACGAAGCTCTTCACAATGGAATACAAGGTTGCCAGTCCTCTGCAGTTGCTAGTTAGCAAAGATATCGATAGCATGTTTATACAGGTTACATTTCGTTTAAGTACAAAAATAAAAATTAAAAATAAAGAGATCACTTGTTCCAGTGCTTAATTCTTTCTCACAGCTGAAAATTACAAGAATGTAGAAAGAAAAAAAAAGCCAAAAATGGAGAGGGGGAGAAGGGTGGGAGAGAGAGGGGGAGGGGGAGAGGGGGAGTGAGAGCTATCACACAATGAGATTTTAATGAAAATGTGCCATCAGTAAAGACTTTTTTTTTTTTTTTTACATTTCAATATAATTATATTACACAGATCTATGAAAAATTGAAATGTCATAAACTGCTCCTCTTCTCTTTCCCAGTTCACTCTTTCTTTGACTCTCATGAACATATTCAGAGAAATAAAAGTTTGTCTGAGCTTTTCCACATCTTTGTTCTTAATACAAAATTACTATGTATCCCGCTTTTTTTTATATTTTTTATTCAGAATGCGCGAGCATGAGACAGACAGACAGAATTTAATATTGGAGATATAATGATGCATTCAAACAATATAAATTATATATGAGGGGGTTATAATTTCATTAAATTCACTGTCATTGCAAATAAATATACCAAAACGTTGTACCTTCTGAAATCCAAACTGAAATAAAAACTGAAACATAAACTATAAAGGCAAAAATGACTTCTCAAAAACCACAAGAATGGGGTTCTGTCAACAGCTTTGGATGAAAACAGTCTATTCCAACAAGAAGGCAAAACCCAAAGTATTCTTCTTTACCAGACAGAGAAAACCTCTGCAATGTTTAATTTACCTTCAAGGAAAGCATAGCACTCCCTTGTATCCATGATGTGCTCTGAAACAGAAATCACTTGGTTGTCTTATAAAGTTATGATAAATATTTTCATTCTGGCTATTTGCCACTAATCTATTCACATTTTAAAACAAATCATTTCCTCTGTTGTTTGTTTGATATTTTGATGATAACATTTGGAGTTTCATGTTTAACTGCTTTTGATGTGAAATGGTTAACTACTTACCATTGTTAACTACTTACCTTCACAATTATGATAGTAAGAATTAAAGAAATGGTCATTAAAAGAAGTCCTTTCGATCTAAATTCAGACTACTGTCTAATAAAATTTCTGCCAAAACGTTGCACTTTATTTCTGTATACTCTATGAATGTAATCCTGCCAACCCGATCCTTCCCTGTTCAAGGTAAACTCAGGCAGAAGACAATGTTGGTGATAAAACAAAGTGGTATATATGAATTAAAAAATAAAGATCAAAATGCACACATTAAAGATCCTGTAATTCATTTCAGGGTTCAAGGGAGTGTGGGATTCAATATAATCATAATCATATACGTGTATATAAATTTGCAGACTCAACACACACTCACAAAAGCACTGGCAATACAAGGGAGATAACCTATGCAAACTACAGTCAGACTGGAAAGGCAAGATCTCTCCCTTCTACCACGCTGAGCCTGGATCTCTCTGTCACAGATTTTCAACCTTAATTGTATTACACACCAATATCAAATATCTTTTAAAATATCTGTCGGGCTTGCCTGTAAATAGCATCCAAAACATTATTAAGAGACTATATGCAATGAGAGACTGATGAATTTGTTAGGGATTAGCTTGTAACTGCTCAGTGGTTTACACTGCACTCACCCAAATCTCGTCTCAGGACAACTCTCCTTCTTCCTTGTATTGTTTTGTAGGAGGCATCTCTTGATAACGCACTGATGAATAACTCCTGAAATAAAGATCTCATGCATCATTTCTATGACACAAATTACATTCAAAAGACACTGTTAATTTCAGTCCATGTTTCACAGTGCTCAGTGTGTGTGTGTGTGTGTGTGTGTGTGTGTGTGTATGTGTGTGCGTGCATGCGTGCGTGCGTGTATGTGTGTGTGTGTGCGTGTGTGCTTGCTTGCTTGCATGTGTGTGTTACACATTTTCAAAAATCAAATCTTAAATGTGAAAGGTGATGTGCATTGTGGTCACTTGACAGTCATAAAAAAAGTCATACTTCCATATAAGTTTATATCGTGACTAGTAACACCTTTTCCTTCTTTTTTTTTCTTTTTTTTAATTTTTTTAATTAAAATGGAAATGATATTGGTAGTTGTGATAGTTCTACTTTTCTTTAACAAGAGTTGTTTGTGTTAGCACACTACCATGCTAACTATTCTTGAGTTTTAAAGGTTTTGTTTTGGGGTTGTTGTTTTTCAGTGTGAGTTTTTGTGACACATTCATTTTGAACATCCATTACAGAAAAGTACAGAAACCTGCGAAAATGTAAACAATTCTGAGGTCTTTCAGTTTCACCCTCTATTCTCAAAAAAGATCTCAGTTGCCTTCCAGTTCCACTTTCATAGCTGTTGTTAATTTGTGTCAGTCTTTGGAGCTGACGTGACCAGTTGCTGAAACCTTAATTAATACCAAGTGGAGCGGTGGCTTAGTGGTAATGCGTCCAAGTAGGCAGCGAGAGAAGCCGAGGGTACAGGATTGATTCCCTAACTCGCCAGTATTTCCTCCCCCTTCCACTAGACCTTGAGTGATGTATCTGGATGCTATTCATTTGGATGAGACCATAAAGCAAGGTCCTGTGTGCAGCATGCAATAAGCACAAGTAAAAGAAACCATCTCACCATGCCAACAAAAGGTTGTCCATGGCAAAATTATGTCATTTGATATGAAAGCAAATACACTGCAGAAAGAAAAGAAAGAAGACAAATGGGTGGCACTGCACTATAACAACAAGTTCTTCCTGGGGAGAGGAGCCCAAATTGCACATCTGTAGAGAAATCTGCTTTGACAAAGGGTAATTATATCATATATATTTCATGAAAACTAGATGCAAGATAGATATTTTTATGCATTTTTTCCTAATATTATGTGCCATGTAAGGACCTTTACAGCTGGCACAGGAATTCAGACAGGACCATGTCACAGTGGTGAATCACAATACAGTGTTAGTCAAATATTGGATTAAAAAAAAAAAACAAGTTGGGAAAATTCTATCAAACTTTTCTACTTTGACAGATAATGTTCTTGGTCTTTGACTTCTCATTTGCTTATCACATCATCATAAAAGTGATGACTGGAGGGTCTAAACTAACATACCTTCCCAAAATATTATGCTACCAAATTTGCTTTGTAAATCCTAACAGAGCATATATATAGCATTCCGCTTTTGCACTTTCTGAGAAAATGTCAACAGTAAAGATTAATACAAACACACATAGTATAGTTTCACTTTGTTTAGACATCATGACATGTGAGTCAAACACACATTAAAGTCACAACCCAGACCTGACTCAGACCTGATAATACATCTATAGAAAACGCTAAAGATTATGCCTTCATGAGTACTGCACCTATATATATATATATATATATATATATATATATATATATATATATATACTGAAGACATAGGTAACAGACAAGTGCTATAACTTTTGTTCAAATTAATTAGATGCATATTTTATTATTGCATACATAAACATACACGCAAATATGCAATCATTCATTGACACACATAATCAATAGAAATTTAGAATGCTTGAAAACAATAAAATGTTTGGTATGAAGAAATCTCCTTAGACAGAAGCCACACCAGTACTTACTATACACTACAGGCAGTAGACTATGCTGTACAATTTCTAAAAACTACTTGTGTACTAAAGTAGTTGGCATAAGAAACTGCAATCAATGGCCCAAACTTACTTAGTTCTGTTAATCACTATACATTCTTCAGCTTCAATTTCATACTTTCATGGAGATATCAAATTCAAAGTTAGTATATCGACTCATACAATGATACATGTATACAATGTGCACTACATATGATATCTGCTGGCAGGGAAATGTGTAGAGTAGGAAACACCATGTGATGTATGTATGTGCATGCAAGGGCAAACACATGCTGACTGTCCCATCGTCCGTTCAATCTCAGTGGCATTAGAATCCAGCTGCACATCGGCATCCTGTATATTAAATTCACACACAGCCACATTTCAACGCCCATTCTGTGGCATCCTGGTGCAACGATCATACCAAGTCTCTCACTGTCTGTAACCAATGTACCGAAACGAAAATTAAAATGTATTTATAGCATTAAAAAAAATCTTACCGCTGCCCTTGCAATAGTAACTACTGCCTCTTGACTTGCCAGTGTGACGTCTGGGTCCATTTTGATGATGTGTTTGACACGACTTAAAGGAAGCCTGAACACTCTGTCACTGAAGTCAGATGCTTGCGCCTGGCCATCCATCTGTTCTGTCACTCCTTGAACGTCAGGTTCTTCTTCATGAAGTCCTGTTTCAACACCGTTCGGCTGATCCGATCTTCCATTATCCGCGACGTCATTTGCGCTTTCGTTGTCGATGCTTTCTGACACGATGTTTGTAGCACTTGCTGGCTGTTCCGAGTCTGGCCCTGAATATTCCTGATCAAGTTCAAGATCCGCTGAAACCGTGCCCGTTTCTGAAGCTTGCAGCTGCTCCCCATCTTCCACTATAGCTTGATCCGATTCAGTTGTGTCTTCTACGTTAATATGCTCGTCATTTTCTTCTCCAAACTTCTGATCTGAAAAGGTTTCATCTTCTGCACATGAAGTAAGATCCTTGCCCCCCGACGTATCCTCGGGACCCGCCATTTTTTGGTCGCTGTCTTATCAGAGTAGTCTCCCGTGAATGAATGATTGAAATCATCGTGTCAGAAACAACCTTTACTCTGATTTGGCACATGCTCTTCGCCCATTTTTACACAGCACACATGCCGTGCGCACGCGCGTGTGCGTGTATGTGTGTGTGCGCGTGTATGACAAGATATCTATCTCAGTTCTGCAGCTTTTGGTAGGCTTTCTCTCTATGCGTAGGAAAGGCATCTTCCCCACGAAACGGCCTACCACAACGCCCCCTTCCCCTCCCACCCCTCTTTTTTTTCTTTTTTT
The DNA here is from genome assembly GCF_041734735.1 of Babylonia areolata. Classification (NCBI taxonomy): domain Eukaryota; kingdom Metazoa; phylum Mollusca; class Gastropoda; order Neogastropoda; family Buccinidae; genus Babylonia; species Babylonia areolata. The sequence continues at coordinate 50,159,033 of NC_134878.1, forward strand.
CTTTTTTTCTTTTTTTTCTTTTTTTTTTTAAATCTAAAGCAGATATGCAGAAACGTATCTGGATCGATTCGCACGCTCTGACAACTGACTCCTTGAAACTGACACCGAAAATGAAGATTCCAATGCTCACCGGCACTGACAAAACGGGGTGTGTGTGTTTGTGCGTGCGTGCCGTGCGTGTCAGCCAGTGTGTGTGTGTGTGTGTGTGTATGTGTGTGTGTGTGTATGTGTGTGCCAGCCGTGTGTGTGTGTCACAGTACGCAGAAAACGATTCTGATGGTTGTGTTGCACAGATTTCTTCCCGTGTCATCACAGTTCCACATTGACACAGTGGCCTGTTGTTGTGGTTTTTGAGGTGTGTATCGTGAACATGTGTCCAAGAAAGCTGGCTCATTGAACACAGTGTGTGTGTTCAAGTGACCCTGACACAGTGTCTGCAGGACGCACACTTTAAGACTGGCAGCAGAATGACATGTATTAACCTGGAGGTCCACGTGGCCTTGTAATGTGAAGCACCGTGACGTGCACAGAACCCCAGTCAGGCAGTGTGTACAACGGTGGTATGCCGTGGGGGGGGGGGGGGGGGGGGGGGGGGGGGTTCAGGCGTCGTTTGTGGCAAGCACGAAATGGAAACCTTGACAACTTCTTTCAAAGAGGGGAGAAGGGGGATTAAGAAGGAGCAAATCCGACTCGCCTGTTCCCGTTTCGCCTACTCTTCAAAGGTGCGGCCAGTCTCCGTCTCCGGCAGTAGCCTCTTGAAAGTTTGACTGTCCTATTTCGCATTTCTTCAATTAATCCTTTCTCTCTCAAATATGCGCACGCACGCCGCGCGCACACACACACACACGCGCACGCTCACGCACACGCACACACTGACTCCATACACTGATGGCCGGATAAGTATCAAAAACTGTCTGCGTACATACACCTATGCTCAGTACTGCGGGACAGGTCGCCAAACAAAGACGAAGGCACTTGGACATAATATGAACATCAGGAGAAGCTGAAAACTATGGCCTTGGGGGACATGCCTACCTCACAGGTTTTGACCGATGCATTTTACGCATTTAGCTTTTATACATCTACAGCCATGGGCCACATATAAACTGAATAGAATGCGCGTGTGTGCAAAGCAAATAGAATGTGTGTATGTGCGTTTGTACAAAGTTTATCGTCGAGTGTGTGTTATGATGTGATTATCACTACTTTTTTTCTTCAGTTTTTTTTAAGAACTGATGTCATTTGGAGTACGAAGGTTAACTTAGAGTTGGCACATGGAGATCACCAGTGATTGGAGAATCGAGCACAGACGGCGAAACAGGAACATGCAAATCGGAATGACACGCGAGAGGCTTGCGCCGCATGCTTTGGCGCAGCCATCTCTTAGTGAGGGTGGCCACAGGGAACTGAGACTGGACAATTCAGTGCTTGTCATCTGCTGTCAGTTTGCGTATGGAGACACTGATAGCATGGGAAGAATCGGTTCTTTCACTGTCAATCACTTTTCATTTGTGGGACATCATTAGTCTCCTTAAAATAATATAGTTTTCTTTGTTAAATCTTAAAGCTCAAATGTCCCATTGCCTTTTGCGGTCACAGGGACGGTGAGTTCACAATTATTTCAAGATGTCCAGGGCTCGGCATAGGAAAGGCAGGTCAAAATTCTGATCTCCGCTGCTTCTCACGTTACCCGACTGAAGTCAGGTACCCACTCACGCCTGGGTGGAGTCAGGAAAATCGGAGTAAAGTCCCTTTATTAGGAAAAAAAATATATCCCTGTGGGGAATCATTTAATTAACGCATGCTTGCACACGTGACCCGAGTTTAGCCGTCTTGTTTGAAATACTTGTATTCAGACTACAGTTACGCCATTCAGAGATGGAACTTTGGTGATCCAGGCGAGACTGGAACACGAGAGCCATCGTCTGTTTGGTAGCTCTGTATGGGGCACGTGCTGCATAGGAGTGGACTACCAACCCGCTGAGTCGGTCTGTGGAAACGTGTTGGGGAGAGGAACATGAAAATCATATTCTTCATCCAGAAATGACACTCCTACAAAACATGCACTGTGCAGTGCCCGTGCTGTGTGAAGATGGAGGAAAATGACGATCTAGCATCGCGTTGTATAAGGAGGCGCTGTGTCAGTGGCTTGGAACATGGAGCGTGACAGCAAGTGTTTCATTCCGTTCTGGATCCTTGAGTTTAAGACTGCATGGTTGTCAGGATGTCACGGCACCTTTTCCAAGCAGACGTTATTGTTCGTTACCTGTGACACTCGGTGTCAAATGTTATGACGGTTGAGATGCTTCACCCCAGTTGACTGACCTGTGCAGTGCGGACAGCATCAAAAAGAAAACAGCTGTAGGTCTTCAGTCCGTAGTTCTGACAGTGCCAGCAGTATGTGAAGGGGAGATACACTTAAGGTATGGGTTGCTCTGGTGGTGTTTTTTTTCCGAAACAGGCCTGACATGTCTAAGATCTGGCTCTGCCAGTTAAATTAGATCGATGGGTTTGAATCGATGATCACTGGCGAAGAATTGATTTAAATCGAATCGGAAAATGCCAGACTTCAAGCCGGGTTCGAAATAGTCTCTAAAATGTGTGGCCTTTTATGCCTTGCTCCCATCGGGACCCTAGTTTTGATGTCCCCCCCACCCCTTAACCCTCATCCAGTCTGCGGCAAATCACAGGGGATTGTCGTTGCAGGGATGTGGTAGCAGTCTCCACCCCAAGGTTACACATAGTCACGCTCCGTGACCAAGCGATTGTTGCTACCAGTCTTCTTCTTCTTCTGTGTTCCCCGTGATCATGGTCTCAGACTTGCAGTCCTATGCTGGAAACGAAGGTGGTGGTCTTCATGAGGTCTTCTTTGGTGCCCCAGAGATTTTCTGCCAGTGTGGCTCCATAGGGCCACTGCTGCGTCCGTGCATCTTGATACAGGGGGCAGGACTGCAGGATGTGCTCCGGGATTTGTGGGCCTGTCTTACACGGGCAGTCAGGAGTGTGTGACAGCTTCATTCGGTACATGTGGTCTCGCAGGCGGCAGTGCCCCGTGCATAGTTACCAGTGAAAAGAGACTAAGTTGGTGGTGCCCCCTGTATGTCTGATCGGAAGAGGCACCACCCACAGTGACACAGCAGCAATAACTGACGAAAGTTCTGTGTGGACTGCTCTCCCTCCCCAACCCACACCCCAAAAGTTTGTGTAAATGTTAAAGATGTTGGGAAATGGGGGAAGCAGGATATCGGTGCAAAGGGAAGTTGGTCAACATGAAAGCGTGTGTGTGTGTGCGTGCACATGAGGGAGGGAGGGAGAGGGAGGGGTGAGAGAGAAGAGAGAAGAAATGGGAGGGACAGAGAATGAATGAGAGCATTTTCAAGCTGGTGAAATTCCCATCCGCCTTTCTTCTGTCCACCCTTCATTTTCTGAACATCATCTGCTATGTTAAGTGGTGGTGCGGGTGCTAGTCCTTCGCGTTCCATGCGTGGAAGATTTATTTAGTGAAGGTGGGTGGGTCAACTTTGCATTGTCATTGAAAGTGGACGATTCAGTGGTCCTCCTAATCTCGTGTTTGTGAAATTAAAGAGTGGAGGGTGTGGGCCACTGGGTCGTTCACTTTCAATGGCAGGTTCAGTTGTGGGAACAGCAATATTCCTTAATCAAGGCTGCTCTCCATGGAAAAGGACTAGCACCCATACCTGAACCTGAACATACGTGAGGGCACTTTAGTGACAGCACTGGTAGGATTTAAAACTGATTTACTTGGGGGAGGAACGGCCGATTCACAAAGTTAGACTTAGTATATACAGAGGTGCATTGGTCTTCCCCCCCCACTTTTTAAAACAATTATTTAAGACTGAATATTTTATCATGCATGTTTGTAAGCCTGATACTTGTGTTCATTTTAAATGACTGAATAAAATCAAGTATACATGTCTTGTGGATTTTGTTTATTATTCTTTTCACGTTTTCTAAATTCTAACCAAAAAAAAAAAAAAGGGGGGGAGGGGGGAGAGAGAAGGGACAATGCATTAGAATATATTCTAAGTCCAACTTCAGTGATCTGGCCGTTCCTCCCCCTAATAATTAAAAAAAAAAGAAAAAAGTTCAAAATACAATCAAGATAATCCACATCCATTATATGTTCTGTTTAATTTTCCCCTGAAAAAAAAGTGGTTATACATGACAAAAAAAACTAAAAAGTTCAAAATACAATCAAGATAATCCACATCCATTATATGTTCTGTTTAATTTTCCCCTGAAAAAAAGTGGTTATACATGACAAAAAAACAAAACTACAGTGTCAATGAAAACAAATTGCCATGGGCAATGAGACCTAACAAAAGCTTACTGACAATGCACAAATTTTGGGGATTTTTTTGTTGCAGCATTACTCCCATGCTGCTCATTCTACCCCATTCACAGCCACACCAGGGTTTGTCTGTCAGTCCCAGTGCCGGAAGTCCACAGAGAACCATCGATGTCAGGTCGCCAGGTGGCCACACACCAGAGGAGACCCTGCGCTACTGCTGAGTCACTTTGGTGGAGTTCGGTAGTGCCTGTTCTGATTTTACATACTTAGGACACCACCTACTAAGTCCCCTACTAACAACAATAATGGCTTAGTCGCGGAACCAGACTGAGTGAGCATCTCCCCCAGAGTGGAGACCTCCAACGGCAGTCCCCGATCCCGATAAATCTGCCAACACTGAAGACCCTGACAAGACTCATCCCAAAGGCAGAAGTGATGGGGTATCGAAACTGAGGTCACCATTACAACTGGGCATGAAAGACCACACAATTTGGGGCTTCTGCAATACATAAGTCTAGGAAACGTGTGGAGGAACAGTACAAATCTGTCATTCAGAGGCAGTCGAGAAAAAGAATGGTGTATGCTGAGTCATTAGGAGTGATGGGAGGTGTACAGGCTTTCTCTGATCAGCCTGGGATCCAAAGTGGCAGCAAAGGGGTTAAAACCATCCAGATTTTTTTTCACAAACTATGAACATAAGATTAACATATACTATTTTTCTATAAACAAGGGGGGAAAAAAAGCCATAAGAACACACCAGATTTACTTGATTTCACAAGAAAAATAAAATGCCAATACCAAACACACACAAAAAAGTCAAGATCCATAGACAATAAGGAATGGTATGTGAAGAATTTCCAAAGATGACAAACAAGACTATGGCTGATTTGGAAATTTACCTGTAAAGCTTCAAGTCCTTGTTAAAACAAAACCAAACTGCACTCAAGATAGGAAATCTATTGAAAATCTGATTGTGTTTATATTACTTTAAATGGCAGTAAAGCCGACATCAAGAAACTGAACACACATTGTCAGACACACCTGTAAATGACAATGTTCACACACAGTCAGAGACATACCTGTAAATGACAATGTTCACACAGGGTCAGACACACCTGTAAATGACAATGTTCACACAGGGTCAGACATACCTGTAAATGACAATGTTCACACAGGGTCAGACACACCTGTAAATGACAACGTTCACAAACAGACACACCTGTAAATGACAATGTTCACACATAGTCAGACACACCTGTAAATGACAATGTTCACACAGGTTCAGAGACGCATCTGTAAATGACAATGTTCACATACGGTCAGACACACCTGTAAATGACAATGTTCACACAGAGTCAGACACACCTGTAAATGACAATGTGTCACAGACAGACACACCTGTAAATGACAATGTTCACACACGGTCAGACACACCTGTAAATGACAATGTTCACACAGGGTCAGAGACACCTGTAAATGACAATGTTCACACACAGTCAGACACACCTGTAAATGACAATGTTCACACACAGTCAGACACACCTGTAGATGACAATGTTCACACACGGTCAGAGACACACCTTAAATGACAATGTTCACACACGGTCAGAGACACCTGTAAATGACAATGTTCACACATGGTCAGACACACCTGTAAATGACAATGTTCACACACAGTCAGACACACCTGTAAATGACAATGTTCACACACGGTCAGAGACACACCTTAAATGACAATGTTCACACACGGTCAGAGACACACCTTAAATGACAATGTTCACACACGGTCAGAGACACACCTGTAAATGACAATGTTCACACACGGTCAGAGACACACCTGTAAATGACAATGTTCACACACGCTCAGAGACACACCTGTAAATGACAATGTTCACACATGGTCAGAGACACACCTGTAAATGACAATGTTCACACACGGTCAGAGACACACCTGTAAATGACAATGTTCACACATGGTCAGACACACCTGTAAATGACAATGTTCACACACTGTCAGAGACACACCTTAAATGACAATGTTCACACACAGTCAGAGACACACCTTAAATGACAATGTTCACACACGGTCAGACACACCTGTAAATGACAATGTTCACACAGGGTCAGAGACACCTGTAAATGACGATGTTCACACAGTCAGACACACCTGTAAATGACAATGTTCACACACAGTCAGACACACCTGTAGATGACAATGTTCACACACGGTCAGAGACACACCTTAAATGACAATGTTCACACACGGTCAGAGACACCTGTAAATGACAATGTTCACACATGGTCAGACACACCTGTAAATGACAATGTTCACACACAGTCAGACACACCTGTAAATGACAATGTTCACACACGGTCAGAGACACACCTTAAATGACAATGTTCACACACGGTCAGAGACACACCTTAAATGACAATGTTCACACACGGTCAGAGACACACCTGTAAATGACAATGTTCACACACGGTCAGAGACACACCTGTAAATGACAATGTTCACACACGGTCAGAGACACACCTGTAAATGACAATGTTCACACACGGTCAGACACACCTGTAAATGATGATGTTCACACACGGTCAGACACACCTTAAATGACAATGTTCACACACGGTCAGAGACACACCTGTAAATGATGATGTTCACACACGGTCAGAGACACACCTGTAAATGACAATGTTCACACACGGTCAGAGACACACCTGTAAATAACAATGTTCACACACGATAAGACACACCTGTAAATGACAATGTTCACACATGGTCAGAGACACACCTGTAAATGACAATGTTCACACACGGTCAGACACACCTGTAAATGACAATGTTCACACACGGTCAGACACACCTGTAAATGACAATGTTCACAAACGGTCAGAGACACCTGTAAATGACAATGTTCACACACGGTCAGGCACACCTGTAAATGACAATGTTCACACACGATAAGACACACCTGTAAATGACAATGTTCACACATGCTCAGACACACCTGTAAATGACAATGTTCACACACGGTCAGACACACCTGTAAATGACAATGTTCACACACAGTCAGACACACCTGTAAATGACAATGTTCACACACGGTCAGAGACACACCTTAAATGACAATGTTCACACACGGTCAGAGACACACCTTAAATGACAATGTTCACACACGGTCAGAGACACACCTTAAATGACAATGTTCACACACGGTCAGAGACACACCTGTAAATGACAATGTTCACACACGGTCAGAGACACACCTGTAAATGACAATGTTCACACACGGTCAGACACACCTGTAAATGATGATGTTCACACACGGTCAGACACACCTTAAATGACAATGTTCACACACGGTCAGAGACACACCTGTAAATGATGATGTTCACACACGGTCAGAGACACACCTGTAAATGACAATGTTCACACACGGTCAGAGACACCTGTAAATGACAATGTTCACACACGGTCAGACACACCTGTAAATGACAATGTTCACACACGGTCAGAGACACCTGTAAATGACAATGTTCACACACGGTCAGACACACCTGTAAATGACAATGTTCACACACGATAAGACACACCTGTAAATGACAATGTTCACACATGCTCAGACACACCTGTAAATGACAATGTTCACACACGGTCAGACACACCTGTAAATGACAATGTTCACACACACTCAGACACACCTGTAAATGACAATGTTCACACATGCTCAGACACACCTGTAAATGACAATGTTCACACACGGTCAGACACACCTGTAAATGACAATGTTCACACATGGTCTGAGACATACCAGTAAAAGGAAAGCAACAGAAAAATAATTGGAAAAAAAACAACCCCAACTCCAAGCATTTCCTTATTGACCCCCCAAACCCTTTGTTCCACCACGCTCAAGATAAATGTGTTCTAATCCAAGAATATCACATCTGAAAACAGAGCAATCATTTTAGATGATATCAAACACAATGTTCAATCACAGGAGAGAGTTAAGGAAAAAGGAATGAAAATCATCCAAAAACAGTTATGGTCACAAAAGAGGAAACTACCAAGGCCATACCCACAAAGAGCACGACAGTTAGGGCAACCAGTGCTCATCCTAGTTCTTATAATCTCACTTGGCATTCATTCAGATTATTTATTCATTCATTTGTTTATCTATTAATCAATTCACTGTATTTACTGAAGCCACTTTGAAGCAGAAAATGTGTTGCAAACATTCTCATATAAAAAAGCATGACTCAAAATACAGAAAAAGTTCCTTCAACTTATGAGAAAGGTAGTACTGGCCTCTGTCTGTCCCTCAGGACAGTGGGTTGCACCACTGGGCACTCTAGTTGGGGTGACTGGACAGAAAATAAAGAGGGGAGAACTGTATGGGAAGGCATGGAAACGCAAAATGTAAAAACCATTTCATTCATAATCAGAATTGCCAGAAAATAAGGACAATATTACAACTGAAAGCCCCCCCTCCCTCCCATCCTCCCTCTGGTTTTGAGCTTGGTTTTGATGGCGATCACTTCAAGAAATACATGTGCCTAACATGGGAGCAATTTGCTCAAATAGTGAACCTGAGCTTCAGCTGAGAGGGGATCTGCCAAAAGATGTAAAATCTGCATGCGAAGTTAGACATTTCTGGGATTTATAGGTTTTCAACTTAAAGCAGTCCAGTACCCATCTCAAGAATTGCTGAGGCAAACTTTTCCATAAACAGAGGCTGCTGGACAGGGAAGGAAGAAATGAGATTAAAAAAACTGGAAGGAAGAAAAGACAAAAAATGGCACATTAAAATGTAAAATACTGTATTTTTGTTCTATGCACTTGATGACGTGGAGGCAGTAAACCTGCTGTGCGCAGGTACCAACAACAAGTATCTCAACTTAAAAAAAAAAAAGGAAGTTAAAGAACTGGAACACACAAAGGAAATTTTCTTCCTAAAATTATGTTTAAGTCGCGGCACTAGTGGGTCATGGTTATGTATGTGTAATTAAAACTATATTGTCAAACAATGGATTTCTAGCACTTAGCTCAGTGTTCGGTCTCACTACCTTGTTGTTGGAGAAATAAAGAATTGTTAAACTGCAAAAGGGAAGGGGAGGGAGGGTTGGGGGGGGGGGGGGGGCACTTTGGGAAAACACACAAATGAAGGCACCAGGCAAGTTACATGAACATAGGGGCACAAAAAAGTACAAAAAAAAAAAAAAAGAAAGAGCAAGAAAATGGAGAGTGAGAAGGTAAGGAAAGTATTTTATTCAGAGTTCACACGAGGCAGAAATACAATTGGAACTAAAAGACACCCCTGACATGTCCATTTCAGTGATAAGCAAGAATGAGAATTATCAGGACAAAATTGAAGTTTCGAGAACAAAAATGGAGACTTCTCTGTACTAGGACTTTACAACAACAAAAAATGCCATGAGATTCTTAATACAAAAATGACTTGATAAAGGAGATTCTCCCAAACCAAGATAATTCTTTTATAAAATCAAAATATGAAGTTGCTTACATACTATCCATGATTTTCACCATTTTTATCAGTTACGTGCTAGTTTTTTGGCACATTTTTTCCCCTTGCATATATGATAAAATGATTAGCAGACACATACATAACAAGTTCAGGTTAACACATGACAGTCCACGTGCGCTCTTCAAGCATTTGTTTCACATAATGCTGCTGGATCAGTTGCTTTCGTTGGATGATATAAAATTCTAAATATCAACAAAAATCGTAATATCAACACAAATCCTAACAGGTCAAATGAAGAAATATCATCTTGTATCTATCATAGAACAGCTTTTAAGTGCATTTCATGGTGTGTTTTCTTTTTCCTGTACCTGATTTTTCCAAAGATAGCCATGGATGATCAATCAAGTCATCCAATGTCCCAATCCATGGCTGGAAACCAACATGAATCCCTCCAGCACAATTCAACATTACGTACAATGAAAGAGTTCCACAGGATTTAACCCCTTGACTGCTGCTGACAGTGAAGGGCTGTCACCTCACTGAGATCAGACACAGCTTATCTGGACGTCTTCCTCTAGGAATATTTGATCAGCCAAGTCAGCAACATCACTGAGAAGTACATAAAGAGTATTACCATAAACTACCTTGTAAGCACCGACCCCATCTTTGCACAAATCTTACCCTAAAGTTGGGGACGTGCATTTACTAGGTAATTCATAGCAGCCCAGTCCCTTATTTAGTTTCGCCTGGCTGGACGTTCACCTTATGTATGGGAAGTCTCTCATCTTCTTCTTCTGCGTTCGTGGGCTTCAACTCCCACGTTCACTCGTATATACGCGAGTGGGCTTTTTATGTGTATGATCGTTTTTATCCTGCCATGTAGGCAGCCATACTCCGCTTTCGGGGGTGTACATGCTGGGTATGTTCTTGTTTCCATAACCCACCAAACGCTGACATGGATTACAGGATCTTTAACGTGCGTATTTGATCTTATGCTTGCGTATACAAACGAAGGGGGTTTAGGCACTGGCAGGTCTGCACATATGTTGACCTGGGAGATTGTAAAAATCTCCACCCTTTACCCAGCAGGCGCCGTCACCATGATTCGAACCCGGGACCCTCAGATCGAAAGTCCAACGCTTTAACCATTCGGCTATGGCGCCCGTCAAAGTCTCTCATCAAACTGGTGATATCAGTGGGATAACAGTTTCGATTTAACTGTTATCAGATTTGTTTCATGGCCTTCTGGTGAGTGGTACGGACCTGGACAGGTGAATGTCATCCAAAGTTGCTCAGCAAACAGTCCACAAAGTGCTTGTTACTGAAACAAGACGCTGTGTCAAAGAGCGACATCATGATTGCACTTAGCTTTTCTAATGAATGTTGACTTCTCATGCAGACATTCCTTCTTCATCTCAAGATCTGAATGTGTACTGCTTTGTAAAAGCAACGCCATCACATATAGCAAACTGGATTATCATCATTTCATGATTTTTTTTCTCCCAAAGTAATGGGTGAGCGATTACATTTATATTTATCTATTTAAACGCTGTGTACAGTTTTTCACCCAAAACTGGCTAGGCCTTTACGAGATAGCATGCAATTACTGTATTTCAGACTCATGCCTGACTGATCTGGTTTCACCATATTCATCACTCAAGGGGTTCAAGTATACAACCATTCAATAATTTTCAGATACCTAAGAAGAAAAAGCAAAACTGCACCAAAAGGCTTGTATGCTTGACAAAAACAAAAGACAACTCCAAATTTACCACTGCTTTCCATCTGCTGCCCAAATTATCACAGAAACTCTCGACAGAAAATAAAATGAATTATGCAATTCATACAATCCCTAATCTCGCAACCAACCAAACAAAAACATTTCACCAAAAGATGCAAGCAAGATCAGAGTTTTTGTGGTTACATCACAGCAACTGTACATAAAATGAGATTCTTCATGAGTATGTGGTCCTTTCAGACACACTTTCTGTGAATAATAATACTTACAGAGTCCTTCATGTACACAGTGAAACAATATCACATCACATAAATAAAGATGTAAAGCACTGATTTCACAAAAGTAGAGGTATAAAGAGTGAACAAGCAAATTCACAGACAGAACACACGCACAAAAAAAGGGGAAAAAAAAGGATGCAGTATTCTCCTTATACTAAACAAACCAAAATATGTTAACACCTATTCCTTCGTAATATCTCCAACATATCAACTAACAAGAACACTGAGCATGGTGTAAGTTTTTTTTTTGCTTGCTATTTTTTTCAATGGAAAATCAACTTTTCCTTTTTTCTTTTTCTTAACTCTCTCTGAACATTCCCAATCAGAATGTTCTGAAACATTCCTGATTTGGAATGTTCATTTTATACCTGCTTCAGACAAGTATTTAATCCATACAGTTCAGAAGTTGATAGGATGGAAATACAGCGATGTTAGAAGCTCAAGACAGCATCACCGACCTTTCTTCTACTGCCAAAAACAACCAATTAAAGCAGGTTTCTATCACTCTATGTCTGAATGATAAGCCTCCTTTGTAACCTCTGTTTTTCATTCACACCAAAGATGGCACATCACATTATTACCTTGCAACTACAAAGGGTAGAAGTTTTACATTTACAACTCACTCAGGGTGTTACTAACCCATTCTTGTTGTTGCCAATTTCATGATCTAATTTCACCACCTCCGAAAACACTGAATGCATGCTACTCAGTGGATAGTCATCATTCATCAATACCCCACATCTTGAGATGTAAACAAAAAGTTACTCAATACTGGCATGTTTGTGATGATATTGTCCATGCATACTGTCTTTATAATAATCAGAATTGGTTGACCAAAACGAAAATGTCATTCAATGCTGGCGTTGTTGAGAGGGCCAGGAGTAGAGGGCCCAGAGTGTCAGCGAATCCATTGCGATCGCGCCTTAATTTTAGCACGATTCCCCAATCGAGCTACATAATTATGTGACCTGGTTGGAGACATAATTTGACAACAAACAAGAACGCCAGAGAATCGACAGACAGGCAGAAAATACGAAAAAAAACTTAAGCCGTATGAAGAGCACAGGAACAGGAGTCATGATGGCTGCCGGAAAAAGAGGGCGCTAGCCAGGGGGACAAAGGGGAGGTTACCTACTTCCGGGAGGTTATCGGCAACAGTTTCATTTTCTCCGCATAGGCGGATAGTAGTTTGCACAGGACAGGAATGTCAGAACCCTGCTGGAGTCTGCACTAGTTGGGTCACAGTTAAGTATGTGTAATTAAATGCTGATTTTCAGAAGCTAAAAAAATTTTTTTTTTCATGACACTGGGGGCTCCCTGGTCACGCTGAATGACCACCACTGGCTGAGTCAGAGCAACAACAGTACTGCTGAAACAGGAGGCTGCTGGAATGGATGATGGCTGCCAGAAAACAGGATGCTGCAGTCGTAAAAACAAGGGAGGTAGCATACTAAGGGAGGCTACTAGCCACAGCTGTGCTTGGGCGTAGTAGTATTTTGCACAAGAATCAGACCCCTGCACCAGTAGGTAACTGTACAGTGTGTGTAATTAACTCTCTCCATACGAATGGCGAAAGAGATGACGTTAACAGCGTTTCACCCCAGTTACCATCATCAAAATATAGCAAGCGGAAGGCTCTTATACTGAAGAGGTGAATGTTTACAAAGAATACCACAATTCTGACGACGGAAGCTAAAGGTTGGGTCATTCAGACACCCACTGGACATCCGAGGGGTCTGTGTAGAGGAGAAGAGAGGTCTGGCCGTACTGAGTGAGTTAATAAACAGGTGTCGTCGCCTTTGGTTCCTGGGCAGGTACAGTTAGGCAGAGGCATCAGCATGAAGGTTCTGCTGGCTGCTCCATCCTCTGCGCTGGTTCCACCATCAAAAGGGAAACAGCCGTACCTCTGGGTTACCTGTGTGGGTGATGCTCTGGCCAAGCACCTCAGGTGTAAGGGAAGGTGGATATGTAGAAATCTGATCTCGCAGACACAAACCTCAACAGGTGATATCAAATAAGTTTCTTTTCAAAAGAAAGATACAGCAATCATGTCTTTAAAAAAAACCACACGCCTCAACAGATAATATGATTCTTATTAAAAGAATAGATACAGCAATCATGTCTCAAAAACACAGATCTTAAAAGATAATATGTTTCTTATAAAAAGAAAGATACCAAAATGTTTTACAAACAGACCTCAACACATAACATGCGTTTTTTTAACAAGAGAAAAGCATTAACTTCCCAAGCCACTCCCCTGAATCCACCAAACAGAAATCATTCAATACATCATCATCAATAAAACAATGTTTTGATTTAAGGCAGCATCGCATGTCACAATCCATTTCTTTCTTTTTGGCGGGAAAATGCATCCACCACATCATAACACTATATCCTAACACCATATCCTATAACCATCCAGCTGTAGCTCCATAACCTACAAATTAATTCATACGTCTGGCAGGTGTATGTATCAATCAACAATGTACCACCATCTCACTGTTCTGCGCACAGACAGGACGTTTACAACTAACTGCCCCTGAGACCCAACTCCGAGACCTTCCTGTGAGCGAATGACATGACAATCATGCTGGCTCCGTTGGCGAAGAAACTGCGAAGCGTGCCCGGCATCAGACCGCGGTACAGACCCAGGAACCCCCCACGCTCTCTGATCACCAGCTTCATACGTTGTAGCACCGACATGTCTCTGCACAATGTATCACGAGTTACACACTTGATGAGTTATTCAGCGCTCCATCAGACTAAAAAAAAGAAAGAAAAAAAAAAGAAAAAAATTCTCACAGTACTGCAAACCCCAAACAAACATCAGTCACCCTGTACAGCATTACACAGACACAAGCATCGTTCTCACTGCCCTGGTCACGGCAATTTTTTTTTGATAGAGGAAGGTGTCAGAAAGGTTAAGATTTGTATTTGTATTTCTTTTTATCACAACAGATTTCTCTGTGTGAAATTCGGGCTGCTCTCCCCAGGGAGAGCATGTCGCTATACTACAGCGCCACCCATTTTTTTGTATTTTTTCCTGCGTGCAGTTTTATTTGTTTTTTCCTATCGAAGTGGATTTTTCTACAGAATTTTGCCAGAAACAACCCTTTTGTTGCCGTGGGTTCTTTCACGTGCGCTAAGTGCATGCTGCACACGGGACCTCGGTTTATTGTCTCATCCGAATGACTAGCGTCCAGACCACCACTCAAGGTCTAGTGGAGGGGGAGAAAATATCAGCAGCTGAACCGTGATTCGAACCAGCGCGCTCAGATTCTCTCTCGCTTCCTAGGCGGACACGTTACCTCTAGGCCATCACTCCAGATGCTTATCAACCAAATCAGTGTCCTTGAAGGTTTGGGTTTGAATCCCAGTCTCACCCTTCCTCCCAAGCTTGAATGGAAAATCAAACTGAATGTCTAGTCATTCAGATGAGACAATAAACTGAAGTCCTGTGTGCAGCAAGCACTTTGTGCAGTGGGAAAAAAAAAACACAAAAAAAAACCCCCAGCAAAATTCTGCAGAAGAAACCCACTCTGATAGGCACACAAATATGTGAATGCACTCAAGACTTGACAAGTGCATTGTACTTTGCTGCTGGTCAAGCATCTGCCTAGAAGATGCGGTGCTGCAGACATGGATTTATCTGAACACAATGAAACCTCCTTGACAAAGTGAAACTGAACAAACGGACCCAAGCGTGCTACTCACTGGCCGTAGCTGCACTGGATCTGACACTTCATGTACTCCAAGGGCCACACCACCCACCAGGCTAGCGTGGCCGCGATGCCCGCCGTGAACAAGGGGCCCAGCAGGGGGCGCTTGAACCACTCTGGGAAGTGGCGCCGCCCAGAGTCCACTGTGATGAAGAAGGTGGACATCAGGCCCATGGTTCGCACCCATGTGATGCCGAAACCCTGCGCCGCCAAAGAGAGGGGAGAGATAATAACAAAAGTAGTAATAATATCAGCAATAATATTAATAACAATGTGCATTTGTATGGCGTCCTTTATCTCTAAGAGCTCAGGGCATTTTACACGAAAGAAAATGTTACAAATTACACAAACCAACCATGACCACTCTCTCTCTCTCTCCCCCTTCCCCTACTCCCATTCCTCACACATGTCTGCAAAGTGAGTTGGCAGGAATGTGTGCATGTGTTGTAGAAATAGAAAACCCACAGTGATCTGAAAAAAGAGGAGTTTCCAGTGAAGAGCAAAAGGCAGAGACGGAATCAGATGAACAGATATGATGTGGAAGGTTTCTCCTGAAATGAGGAGCAGTAAAGAGGAAAGAGCATTCACCATAGGTTCTTGTACTGACATGAGGAAATTTCAGAAGGTAACAGTCTGAGGAAGAATAGAGAGCTGTTGAGAAAGCGTAAGAACTCATAAAGTCTGGAAGATGGGTTAGTCCAGTGGAATGGAAAGCAGAAATACAGACACACAACTCTGTATTTCATTCTTGCCTCAACAGGAAGCCAGAGCAGAGTACAGATTAGTTTTTCTCTAAGTCAGAGAGAAAAAAAAAGTTAAATCAGAAAGCAGAAAGTTAAGTTCTTCTGTAAGTCTCTAAGGTTCTGTAAGTCACCGAGAAGGAAAGATAAATTCTTCTGTGTTCATGGACATCAAACTCATATTATCAATTGTACCTGTAAATATGGGATTTTACAAGCATGACCATTTAGGAGACCCTTCTCTATTTCCCAGTATGCATGCTATGTACATTCATGTTTCCAAAATCTACTAAAAGCTGACATGGACTTTGGGATCTTTAATGTGCAACTACACATATGTAAATATACTTTACTGCTAGTGAGAGAGAGTGAATCAGTGTGAATGTGTGAGTGTGTATGTGTTTGTGTGCATGTGTGAGCATATGTGCATGTGCATACGTGCATGCATGCATGTGCGTATATGTTTGCTGCATGTGTGAGCATGTGTGGATTCACATGTGTGCATGTGTGGGCATGTAAGTGCATGTGTGCATCAGTATGTATGCACATGTGTTATGCCAATATTAAAGACTCACCGTGTAGACCTTTGTCAGTTTCCACTTCTGGTTTGTCTGACCACGTACCTGAAAACAATGTGTGTGATGTAATCTGGTGCTGTTACACTGGGAAGAAAGGAACTCATTATTCAAAAACAGAGTGAAACACGGAATCAGCTTCATGCCTGCCTAAAAAGCAAATGACCTGATCTAACAGAACTAGCTCCAAAACACAGTCTCCACACACTACCTTCCCCATCTTCCCATCCAATTAACCTCTGATGAATATAAACAGCCACGAGTGATTAAGCACGCAAAATCATACACATATACACACTTGTGTGCCTGCACAGTTCTACAGAACAAGTCACTCTCTGCTATCTAAATGTGCTAGTAATTTGAAACAACAAAACAGAGACGTACATTTTACTGGCAAATCTTAACTCTTTTTGATAGCCAATCTTGCTGAAATTACTTTTTTTTTCCATCAACAAGAATTCTTCAAATTGTTCCCTGTAAATGGACCAAAAATCTGGAATACATTTTTATACATTCTGTTGCAACTGTGAGTCTTTAAGTGCTTAGTAAAATATGAATGCTAACTGTATTGGTCAGAAGATAATGGTTAATCAATTCACATCTGTCCACGGATTCTACATTCTGTTATCATTAGTTTTTGAAGTGTTGTGTAAACCTTGAAATTTTACTGCATTGATCGAAGATAATGATTAAGAATCACCTTACTTCTATATGTTTTGGGGGGTTTTGTTTTTAGGTAGGGTAGTTAATATATTCTTATTCTTGTTGCTTGTAGCCCAGCCAACTGCACAGGGCCGTATCAGGACTGTCAAATCATACAACTGCTCAACCGCGTCAACACAAAACTGTCACATTTACAAAAAAAACACTAAGACACACCCACAAAACACAGTTCATGACACAGTATCCCAACCATTTAGCTCCTTATGGCAAATAAGACAGGCTATGCTGAGGACGCCAGCCATTCTGCTTAATTTATCATCCCCAGATTACAAAAAATCGTAAAAAAGGAAAAAAAAACAAAAAACAATACTTCAAAGCCAAACAAAAAAATACATAAAAAAGACCATACAGGCAAATAACACTGCAGAATGGGCAGCTGGTGCCCATCCCAGTGTTTACATCTCACTACCTAATTGCCAGAACAAAACAGCACAGATAGTATGTCATAGACTGCAGAAATGAGAAAAAAGTGTCAAGGCTTGCTTGAAAAATGAAAGGGGAATGGACTGGGAAGGCAGAAAAAGGAGACAGCAGTGAAGATAGAAAAAAGGCAGAAACAAAGAGAGTGACAGAAAAGAGGAAATTTCTAGCACAGAATTTCCAGAGGGCGGGGATGCTATTTATACTGAAAGACCTCCGGTATCCCCACGGGGGGAGGGAAGTTAATAAGCATGGTTTGACTGAATACTAAGCACAGTATTTCCAAACCATGAGTAAATGAACAGAATATCTATGCAGGTAAAGGTGAGATAGAATCAGGATTAATTACCTTAACGTAATCAAGAGGCGTTTCTACAATGGCACGACAAGTAGCAGAACATGCCGCACCCATTAACACACGCCTGGAAGAGCAGTCAAACACAAAAATCAAAACCACATTAAAATCTGAAAATGAATGGCAAAAATCATAATCTAATTGTGTGTCCACCATTGACTCACTGAGATCTAGATAATGGAATGTTTCATCCATGACAAAAAGTAATACCACAGTCTGAAATTAATTCAATACAAATTTGTTACACAACAGATACTACTGTGTGTTAAAACTGTTCACAAACCATAGATTTGACTGACTGTGGGATAAAATTCAAAAAAGTGAGAAAGCAAAATCTGATCCTAATCTGACAGTACAAACATAAAAAAAGTAAACCATGTGTACTACAATCTCACACAACTAACAGAATACATTCATCATACTTGCATGAGCATTTGCATATACCATATCTATCTATTTGTTCCCACACAAATCATTCTTGTAAGTCAATGAACAAATTGACATGCCAAGCTGCTGGCCAAAATTAAATAAAGGGACTAAAATCCAAATTATTTTCTTAAAAAAACATACATGTTATGGACAGTCACCGTTTTTGTTCAATATCTTTAAATCGGCCAATACCAAAAGGAAATTTTGTTTTTATTAGCTAAGAGCAAAGCAGAGGCCTTTCACTGGAAGCCAAATAAAAGGGATCCATGCAATGCCACACACATGACACATTATCCGTGAAATGCTGGCAAATGCTTGTAGCCTTTACCATTACTTACAACTGTAGACCACCAGTGAAGGGTATTTCATTCATTCCAAAGCCATCCTTTTGGTGTGTGTACCTGCAAAGTCACAGAGAGAAAAACAATTCAAGCAAACACACTATTACTGTGACCAATTCGTTTGTGTGTGTGTGTTTTTCTTTTTTTCCTGTAATTGTTTTTATTAAATGTACAAAGGGCATGTATGTTTTAACTTAACAGATGAACACTGATGTTGTTTCTAGTCTGCTAAATACAGCAAGAATTGGAAAAACATTGTTTTAAGACATAAAACATGCACACACAAAAATATACACGAATGTGTTAAAATGTATACACGCACAAACAATATATATATATATATATATATATATATATATATATATATATATATATAAAACACCTTCTTTTTAATTGTCAGTGTATTACTTCTAAAAAATGTTTTCTGATTTCCACAACAATTTCACTTTCACGCAAACAGATTCAAAGTCCCATAGCCTTTTACAACCACAGAGGGAGAGAAAAACAAAACAAAACGTTTTCTGGTCTCCACTTTAATTTCATTTTAAAGTCAAAAGGTTCATTCAAGGTCACTGAGCCTTTTCACAGCCATGGGGGAAGCAAACTGATGTCCGCTGTGTCCAGTGCTCAGCATAAGGAGGGAGGGACCAATCCCCTCCTGCTACTCTGAATCCAGGACCACCATTAAGGCCAAGCTGCAGAACAAGTGGAAGCAGCAGCATCCATGCCACGACAGAGCAGACCCGTATTACCTGCTGACTCATCAAGAGCAGGTAGCCATTTTCAGGCTCAGGACAGGCCACAACCACCTGAAACACCACCTATACATGAAACTCTGTATCGGCAACACAGAGCAGTGCCCCTGCAGAACAGGCAGCCAGACAACAGAACATCTACTGCAGTCCTGCCCGCTCCACCAAGCGCTCCGAGAGAAAACCTGGCCCGACCCAATCCCAGCGGCCCGGATGCCCTATGGAGGACTGGAGGACCTGTAATGTACTGCCGCCTTCGCCGAGGAGACGGGGTAATCCATCTGATAAATGATGAACGAGACAACAACAATCCTCTCCTTCTGCCACTTCAATCATTCGAAACCAAAGTCAGGTACCCATTCACAAACGGGTGGAATGAGGAAAATCAGAGTAAAGAGCCTTTCCCAAGGAGACACCACCATGCTGTCTTGGATTCTGAACACTGGATCAGACGTCCAATGCCAAACCGGTTCTGCCACTATGTCCCAACACCCCCTCATGCGAAAGAGCAAACCTGTGAGCCTAATGTTGACCAAGACAACATGCTCCTCAAGGAAGAAATACTGTGTGCACTCCTACTGTAATTTGATTAAAACAATACAATAAACTATGTGCATTAAATGACACACCAACCACACACACACACTCTAAGTGATTCACAAATCTGCATGCATACACACACCCCTAATACACACACAGAGACACACACATTAACACTTTTATACATACATACACTTTCATATACACATACACTCTCCTGAGCACATTGTATGTATACTCATAAACACAAAATTCAAACTGGTTATAAGCTGTGTATGCTACGTTCTTCCTCACTCACTAA
Source organism: Babylonia areolata (assembly GCF_041734735.1). Lineage (NCBI taxonomy): Eukaryota > Metazoa > Mollusca > Gastropoda > Neogastropoda > Buccinidae > Babylonia > Babylonia areolata. The sequence continues at coordinate 50,179,742 of NC_134878.1, forward strand.
CAACACTTACCACTTACCGTCCCCCTACCACCATGACTCCCTCCCCACCTTTCCCTCCCACTCACACTCTGCCACCCACCCGCCCTCCCCCCCACCCCATCCCCTTCCCCCACCCTCTCCTCTGTCAACAGCAACAACAGTCCGTCCAGACTTACACAGCTTCAAAGGCAGCAAACTGGATGGAGCGATAGATCCCAGAGCCCCACAAGGGTGGGACAGCAGCCTCTGCACACAGTTCAAGGTGATAGACAGGGTCCGACAGGTGAAACAGCCGAGTGGTTAAAGCGTTGGACTGTCAATCTGAGGGTCCCGGGTTCGAATCACGGTGACGGCGCCTGCTGGGTAAAGGGTCGAGATTTTTACGATCTCCCAGGTCAACATATGTGCAGACCTGCTAGTGCCTGAACCCCCTTCGTGTGTATATGCAAGCAGAAGATCAAATACGCACGTTAAAGATCCCGTAATCCATGTCAGCGTTCGGTGGGTTATGGAAACAAGAACATACCCAGCATGCACACCCCCGAAAACGGAGTATGGCTGCCTACATGGTGGGGTAAAAACGGTCATACACGTAAAAGCCCACTCGTGTGCATACGAGTGAACGCAGAAGAGAAGAAGAAGATAGACAGGGTCCTATAGCCATCGGGGGCAGTGAATTCATATCCACTGTGTCTAGGGCTTGGCATCTGAAGTCAGGTTCGAATTCTCTCACTCTGCCGTTTTTTTTAACCTTCCACAACCGAAGTAGTCTGATACCCATTCACACTTGGCTGGAGTGAGGAAAATCAAAATCAAGTGCCTTTCTCATGGACACTACACCATGCCAAACCGGAGCCTCGAACCCTGATTACAGGTGAGCACTGGTTCAGAAGTCCAACACCTAACAGGACTGTGCCACAGTATCTCCTTTACACTGGAAAGGATCCAAAACTTCATTTCTCACATAATCATGACCAACAATTCAGACATAATCTCAGTCACCGAACTGTCATGACTGTAGCGGTTATAGTTCTCATTATCATTTTCATTTCTTGATTCAATATTAAAAAAAATTTAAAAGCCTGAATTTAACTAAATTAGACTTAAGTGAATTACACTGTACTAAATTATACATTATTAAATCAAATCATATTCAATCAAACTGGATTAAACTGAATCATAATTTTAAAATATATATAAATACAAATGAACAGCATGCCTGATGATGTTCACTGTATGTATAAAATGTGCCCCATTGCAATATGAACTGACAGAGCTCGCACAACAAAACTTCCTCCAGTAAATATTCTGATTGTGTTGTGTTTCTACAAAAGAAAAAAAAAGCAAGTGTAAGAAACACTGGAAATTTAAAAGTTGAACAATTTCACTATACAGGCAGGATTTCCACCATTAATTCAACTGAGTCTTCTTTGACTCTCAATCATTCTAACTTCTGCCATAGTGCACATTCTTTAAAAAAAAACAAAAAACCCATCAAATCTGAAAAAAAGAAAAAACAACATTATATGTATACAAACACAAGCCAGCTCACAGCAATGCTTCACATATAAAATATAATTTTTATAAACATGTAACAGAAATGATGCATCACAACTTCAATCTACATCAGCGAACTACTATGTTTTACAGTTCATAGATAAGAGTACAACAAATTATAAATGATGTAATGAAATAGTGCGGAACAACTACAGGTAACTCAGTGCTTTTTATAAGCAAGCCCAACACTCAGCTTATATCACAGACTGACATAAATTTACAGTTGAACCAACAGCAAAGTGAGAGCTGTATTATCAATGGTTTCTCTACTGTATTTACAGCTTAGTTTTTTGTGAAGGACTATGACTCTCAAACTAGGAGGCAAAATTGCACTGGCTCCAAGTGCTGCAGCCTTGAGGACTAGTTTGCTTTTGGGACTGTCCTAAAATCCTCTTGGCCAAGAGAATGGGGATGTGACTTGGGCAAGACACTCTCCACTATAATCAAATTCTAGCTCAAATAGTCTGGATAGCAGTTATCTCCTCTGTTGTTCTGATGGTCATAGGTGAATATGACTGACTATCGTACAGGTAAGCCAATTTGTTCTGTATATGAGATAACAAATGGTGAACTGAAATTGTACTGAAGCAACTACAGGTTAGTCAATGTGTTCCACAGGTAAGTCATTGTGTTCCACAGGTGAGTCACAATGCGTTTCATACATACCTGTACAGGCCACGAAAGCCTTGTGTCTGTAAAGTCTTCCAGAAGGTCTGCACCATGCCAGAACTCTCAAACCCTGCCTGCCCTTGCATCTTGGTCTTCAGGGTGTCGAAAGGGTGGCCCACCACCACATTGGTCACGCCATACAGCACCCCCACTGAAACACACACACACACACACACACGCACAGAATCAGAATAACTTTATTATCTCGGTAGAGAAATTAAGTGTGGCAGTCTGTGATACATACAGATTACAAGCAAAATGGTAAAAAAAAAAACCTTTCCATTATCTAAAACACAGACATACATGCGTGCGCACACCTGCCCATATCATCGGTGTATGCATGCACCCTTATTTCTATGTACATGCACAACATATTAAACACAGTGGTGAAGTCGATATATACTAATTTGTAAAACACACAACCAAATTTTAAACAAATAAGGCATAGGAGCATCAATTACAGGTGCAGAAACATCAGTTTAAGTCATAAAAGCATCAATTACATCAGTAAGATTAGCTTCTTTATATAAACAAAACATCTCAGCTGAAATTCAAATTCAGAAAAATAAAATCAGTTTCACAGTAAAATTAACATCCTTATACTATAGTACAGTGTTACAGAATAGTATTGTGTTATTCAGAGACTTAGTTATCCAAGGCTTATCATTAGGAAAAATCTCTACCATTTTATGTTGAATGAACATTTCTTCACTGAAGGATACATAGCTGGACATCACTCCACAAGTTTCACTGATGTTTTCACATGAATCTAGCAATACATCCCACTCAGTTCACCCAAAACATCCTCTCAGTTCTTCAACACTTTTATCCCTCCACACTTTCACACACTTTTTCTTACAAGGTGAGTCTGTATTTAGGGTCTGTACATAGGTAGAAGGGATATAGTGTCATGGTCTGAATTTCAGATTGGAGGAGGCGCAATGGACCTGTAGGCATGTGGTATGTTGCCAACATAAGTCAATGGTCTTTTGATGATGGGTGGCACACGTCAAATACTGGCAGAATGTTGGTAAGCATGTGCGCAAGTCACAGTGGTTAAAATCACCAAGCAAGAGACACAGCACATCGGGACTGGTAAACTGCAGGAGTGGACATCAGCAGTGTCTTCATTCCGTTACACGACCAACACCGACTTGCCAATGACTCTGTCGTGGTTCATGCATGTTGGGTATTTTCGTGTCTCCATAACCCACTGAACACTGACACGGGTTACAGGATCTTTAACGTGAGTATTTGATCTTCTGCGTGCGTATACACACGAAGGGGGTTCAGGCAGCAGCATGCGCAGCACTGATGGATGGGGGGGTCGGGGGAACACAACACACTGTCACAAACACATGGCCAAACTCAGGTGGCAGACATCTGGAATGCAGTGACACTGATAACTCAATGTCAGGTGTGCAAAGCTGTTGTCTCAGGGTTACAAGGCACCTGTCACATCCATTTTCCCTCATGTATGGGCACACTCCTCCACCCTGATTTTTATTTGTAATTGTTATGTCTCTGTCTGTGCTACATGGCACTCCAAAACCACTGATTTCTATACACTCATCAGTTACACTGTCACACAACCACATAATTTCTGTAAAAGCCATTAAACAGGTATTACTATATTACTACAATCTGACATAAAACTAGTGTTTGCCTGCAGTTCTTCAATATTCAAATTCTTTACATTTGGTCAAATTCAACATAAATTAGGCAGAATGATGTTGGGCAAAGAAACTGAAATGTTAATGTGTTGTGTTAATTCATGGGAAGTGTGTTGTGGTGCTGTGTTATTTGTGTCCAGCTGTTTTAAGGTGGTGTGTGTGTGTGTGTGTGTGTGTGTGTGTGTGTGTGTGTGTGTGTGTGTGTGTGTGCGTGCGCGCACGTGAGTGTGTGTGTGTGTGTGTGTGTGTGTGCGTGTGTGAGTGTATGTGTTTGAGAGGGAGAGAGAGGAAGACAGAGACAGAGAGAGACACACACACACACACACACACAGAGATAGAGAGACACAGAGAGAGAGAGAGAGAGAGAGAGAGAGAGAGAGAGAGAGAGAGAGTATAAATATGAATAGAGAGAGAGAGAGAGGAAGGGAGATACGCTTTGACCTTTTGATGGTTTACTGTCATTGACTGAACAGTCCTTGTGACAGGAGGATACAAATACAATTTCAAGAGACATAAGATCAAACAAACAAAATGAATGTAAATCAATATTCTAAGCACATGCACAATTAGCGCAATTAAAGAAAATCAGACCAACTTGAAACAGCTGATAACATCTGTCAGCTCGACCATCCATAATGAACTTTCTTACATGTATGCACATACACACTATCATGCGTATGTATCAAACAAATGACATATCCTATAATATTTTTTTTTTTCTGAGAGTGAATAATAACAGTCACAATGTAATTTTGTACTGTTTTTTTCATGTGTGGGCATCTGAACTACTGCTATCTTTTTCTTTTGAAAATCCCATGCTTCAGAAATAATTTAGCCAATGATTTTATGATATCTTCATCATTCGACAAGCAACATTACCATATAATGATATATTCTCTTTCTACCACCTCTTTCTCAAAAAGAATACATTTTCTATGAATAAACACAAAATTTACACTCAAACACAAAACGGTTTTTATCGTCAATAGCTAAGTTACACATTGGACAGGAAGTCTGTTGATATGCCAGTTTCAAACCATCTTTTATTGGCATTAAAGCCATGTGTTCTCAGTCTATATCTGGCTAGGTTTGTTCTGTGCCACTTGTTTAATATCATCGTAATATTTTTTTCTGCTTGGAAAGTATTTTTTGCATGAAAAGAACCAACTATGTTTTTCTTTGCATCCTACTGAGGGAGGGAGAGAGAGAGGGAGAGAGTAAATAATATATCCAAATCCAGATGTCTTCATCTTCTCTTAATGTAAAAATCAGTTTTGGTTGAACTTTTAAGCTCTGCTATTGTATAGCCTATTTTGTTCCCCATAAAGGGAAGTTATTATGAAGAGCAAGCAACAGCTGTTTCACATTGTGTGGTGCTCTTACCGCTTGGCAGGGGCCTGTTTTGTGATGAAGAATGGCTCTTAAAACCATCATGAGCAGAAAGCTGGTTTAAAAAAAACTGTATATATATATATATATATATATATATATATAAACAACAACAGTAACTGGGCATGTCTTTAAAACTGCCACGCCAGTAATTTAAAAGCAGCAATTCAGGCAAGGGCACAGAAATAAAAGCTTCACAGGCTTTATATGTGTGTGTGTGTGTATGTGTGTGTGTTCGTTTGTTCTTTAGTTTAGCGTCTTTTCACTATCAGTGATATTTGACGATTGTGTGTGTGTGTGTGTGCGTGTGTGCATGTGCATGTGTGCATGTGTGTGTGACATGGAGACAGAAAATGAGGGAGGGAGTGACAAAGACTGGGTCTTGAAGACCTTGGCACTGTGTAAAAGTTATGTAATCAACAGGCTGACAGTAGTCCATGATTTTTCCTGCTTACAGCTGTGTGTATGTGTGTGTGTGCGCGTGCGTGCGCACGTGTGCATGTCTGTGTGTGTCTGTGTCTGTCTGTCTGTCTGTCTGTCTCTCTCTCTCTCTGTATTTTATTTATTTATTTATCTATATTTGTTTGTGTGCAGCTGTTTGGACTGATGGTGACTAACACTGAGAACAGGATATGCCATCAAGACATCTACCTGGACTTTTACTATGCTTAGACTTTGAAAAAGCCTTCGACTCACTGGATTGGAATTTCTTGTTTAAAACTTTGAGAGCATATGGTTTTGGTGATTGTATATGTGGATGGATACAAACGTTTTATAAAAACATAAAATCGACTGTAATAATCAATGGTCAAACTTCAAAATGGTTCCTTACAGAAAGGGGCTGTAGACAAGGTGATCCACTTTCTCCATATCTGTTTATATTATGTGTAGAAATATTAGCAATTATTTAATTATGGTCAGGGAAAATAAAGAAATAAAAAGTTTCAACACTGATGATAAAGAATATAAAATATCTCAATTTGCTGATGATGCACAGCTGATGAATATTGGGGATGTTAAATCTTTTGAAAGATCTATTCATCAAGTAGAAGAATTTGGTAAGTTTTCAGGCCTGTTCACGATGCACAAAAAACACAAGCTATATGGCTAGGAAGTAAAAAGAATTCAAAAATAAAATATATGCTGCATTTAAACATTAAATGGAACCCAGAGAAATCTAAGATACTGGGAATATGGTTTACAAACGATATCAAAGACTGTGAAGATGTTGATTATGCAGAGAAATTATCTGAAATGAAGGCCCTATTTAAGATATGGGTAAGAAGAAACATTACACATATAGCATGTGTTGCAGTATTAAAATCTCTAATCCTGTACAAACTAATCCACCTATGGCTTTGCTTCCGAACCCTCCAGATAATTTTATAATTAATTGTCAGAAAATGTGTTTTCAGTTCGTATGGAATAGCAAATGAGACAAGATAAGTAGAAAGACAGCAACAAAACGTGTCAAGAAAGGAGGTTTAAACATTCCAGATATAAGAAAATATATTGAAGCACTGAAATTAACTTGGTTAAGAAAGTTTAGAACTACAAAACACAAATGGAAAAATATTGCAATGGAAATGTTTCCATTTCTAAATGAAATAGAAAAATATGGACCTGTTTATGCACTGCTTAAAAGTAACACTAATTTATTTTGGAAAACACAAGCCCAAATCAATAACAGATCTTCAGTCAGAACTAGTTTTCTATAATGATAAGTTCAAGAGTGGAAACAGTACGATAAATTATAAAAGTTGGATTGATAAAGGGGTTTACTGTGTTTCACATTTTCTAGATAACAATGGAAGATTTCTTACCCAAAATGACTTCACCAGAAGATATGAAATAAATGTACATTTCTTGGCTTACAACAGTTGTTTGAAAGCAATTAAGAAATATTGTGAACAGGCAGAACTTAGTATGCTAACAAACCAAAGTACACAGGATATACCATGGGCATTAAAAGTAATCTACTCAGTATCTAAGGGATCACATGCATACTACGATGTTTTGACATCTGATAATACAATTCCAAATGCTTGTAACAAATGGTCTGAGAAACTGGGAACAAATATATGTTGGGAAAAGGTTTTTATTAAAATTCATAAAATAGAAGAAATAAAACTGAAATGGCTACAACTTCGCATAATACACAGAATCATTGGAACAAATGTAATTTTAAAAGAAATGGGGATAGTACATAGTAATAACTGTGACTTTTGCTTAGAAGCTAAAGATAGTATTGAGCATATTTTCTGGCGATGCGATCACTCTAAAATTTTTTGGATGAATTTAGAAGATTTACTCAAAACAAAATGTACAACGTGTGCAAATTAACGAGCATATAATACTTTTTGGTTTCCATATGGATATAGTTACAGACCAAGTTCTTGATTTGATAATCATCCTGGGGAAGATGTATATATATATATTTATATATATATATATGTAAATTAAATAAATGCCTACCAAATATTCACTGATTTCAAAATTATATCACCTCAAGATTCAAAATAGAAGAATATAATGCAATGATCACATGTAAATTACACAGTTTCAAGACAAAATGGCTACCATATTTACCTTTGCTTGAAAACAATATATGAGACGCTTATTAATAGTCAAGATACTCAAACATGTAAATCTCCATGATGCTTTTTCAAATGTTTTGTTTTTTGGGTAAAGAAATTAAACATTGTGTAATGTTATATGGAAATGATTTACTTCGGGTGGAATGGTATGTTTTGTTTGTTTGTTTGTTTTTTGTTTTTTTTTAAGGATATATTCAAATGACATATACCTGAGTTGCAGTACCTATTTTCACTATTAAAAGTATTATGTACGTCGTCATGCCTTATGTTTCATCTATCATGTACTCTTTCTTATCCTATTTATGTATTTAATTTATGTATTTAAGTACTTATGTTAAATATATATGTGTAATCAAAATTGAATTTTTTTTTTAATGTACAAAAAAAAAAAAAAAAAAAAAAAAGTAAGCTAAGCACCCTACTAGCACTACAAACCATCAAACAGAAAAAAAGGGGGGAAAAAAAGACAGAAAAAAAAAGATTCCTAAAAAAGAAAACACACACTTTGAAAAACAACGAAACAGCCACTCGTAGAAAAGAAAGAAAAAAAAAGTATAGTGAAAACACCCAATGAGGATATGTCACACAAGAAACACATACACACACACACACACACATCGAGACGCCCACATCGATTCAAATCAATATCCTCTCTTAGGGAGGACGTCACGAAGATATGGACGCTGACCCTTCCATGACCCTTACTTGCATATGCAAATCCCCAATAAAACTCCAGTAATAAAACAAACAAACAAAAAACCCAAAAAAAACAAAAAAAAGGATATGCCATTTTAAAGTTTGCTGAACCCAATCTGAAACTGAATCGGTAACCCCCCTTCCCCTCATTCTTCCCCTACCTCCACCGCCGTGGCCCCCAAACATAAAAGAAAACAGACTTCCGTCGCTTTCAGCAACGAAACCATGATCAAAAGACCTGTGCAGTGTCTTTTCAGACTTTTGTTGACAAGTGAAGCAAGGTTTATAACCAAGCCACTGCCTAACAGTATTACTATCATTATCACACACACACAAAAAAAAAGCATATGGATCATACAATATGCTCTTGTTACGTGTAGAAGTATGCGTACGATCATGGTGTATGTGCCAAGCCACTGCCTTTTACTATCATTAGTAAAGACTTGGCAGACTGTAAAATGAAACACACACACACACACACACACACATATATATATATATATTATATATTTTTATACACATATACATATATTGTTCTTGTTTTTATATGTAGAAGTATGTGTACCTTTTTTTTTCTTTTCTTTTTTTAACACACCCCTCTCACGCACACAACATTGAAAAAAAACACACACAAAAATACACCAAGTTTTGTCCTGTTAACATTAACCCCTGCATGTTCTGCAGTGCTTTTCTCACCAGCTCTCAGACTGTCTCAGTCTCACAGAAAGTGAGAAACATTTGATGGCGTTGCTTACACTACAGTCCAGCCAACCGCACAGGGCCACATCAGGACTGCCCAAGCTATATATGAACATTCACCTACTCAACACAAAACTGTCACATCTACAAAAGCATTCTCTAAAAAGAAAAACCTGCAAAACGTATTCATAACATCTGAACCATTTCACTGCTTAATTTCAGGCAAATAAGACTAGTTGGCCAATTTTCTGTTTGATTTCTAATAACCTCACAAATTAACCACACACCTGCATAAACTAGATTATACAGAAACAAAATGTATATACATAAACAATCATCTGAACATGAAACAAAAATCATGTTTGTGTTTGTGTGTGTATGTGTGTGCGTATGTGTGTGTGTGTGTGAGCATGCGCATGTGCGCTCACACACACACACACACACACATCACTGGGTGTCTTCATCATGCATTTGATTTTCTGTTTCATTTTTTATTTTGCTCACTTATCCCCTTTGTGAGGGGCTGTGACCAAATGAATACAGTCTGCATGACTCCTATCTATATCACTTCCCTTCTGTCATCTTTGTTGGTATTTTATCTCAACCTTCTGCCACCCTCATCCTCTTGCCATCAATGCACAGTCTTTTGATTATCATTAGTAAATGACACTAGATCCTTTTGTTATAGTCACAGCAGTAAGCAATGAAAAAGTGCAGTATATTTTGCTCCTCTGAATATAATAAAGGCACACACCTTCAAAGCAGCTTTGTGCTTCCCTTTAAGCTCTCTCTCTTTCACATACATATACGTATATTGTATTGTCATATTGTGACATACTGTGTTGTTTTATACTGCCTTGTGTGTTGGCTTTGTTATTATTTTGTTTTATTCACATACTACACACCCACAACAGATCTTATATTCAGACATTCACAGTTGTAACTATCCATTACCTTTTTTTCGTAACAAAAGAAGTTGCATTTTGTTTTATGTACACACCCACATTTTTTTTTTTTTTTTTTTTTTTTTTTTTAACACACACACTTCAGATCTGATATTATCAGATATACTCTAAGTTTTAATTTTCATTAACTTTGATAATAACAAAAGAAAGAAAAACTGGCATATAAAAGAAAGCAATCTTTCATGTCAATAGTGACTGAAGGTTATAACTCGCTAACATCAGTAACAAATTTGAACACACTCAAAAAGCACATCAGAATTCTTTTTAACATTGTTCAAATGTGATTATAGAAATGAAGTTTTGTTTTAAAAAAATCTTCTGATTTCAAATATATAAAGTACTTGTTAAACTCTGGTTAAGGCATTCTGGCCATTTGGAGTTCCATCATGATCATGTATGTGTGTTGATGTTGTAACTGGGTTATAATATAACGAGGTATGTGTCATCCAATATGGATTTATTAAAAACACGACCAGTGTATTTGTGTCTGTCTGAATGCCATGTGTGCATGTGCATGTGTGTGTGTGTGTGTGTGTGTGTGTGTGTTTGTTCTTTAGTTTAACGTCTTTTCACTTAAGTGATATTAGACGAAGGTAGGGAAAAAATCGAGGGGGGAAAAGAAATTATTGTGCGAGTAAGTGAAAGAGTGTGTGTGTGTGTGTGTGTGTGTGTGTGTGTGTGTGTGTGTGTGGGTGTGGGTGTGTTAAATAGAGAAATTGACTGATTTAAGTTTTGTTTTAAAAAAAGAAAAAGAAAGCATAACAATATAGCATATTTCTAGTGACAAAATAACAACTATAATAGCGAACCAACTGGACTATTTAACAAGGATTTGAAAAAGTCATACATTTGCAATGGACTGCTGACGATTGTCAGCACTGAAGATGATTTAAGTTCAGGGATGTGAGACTTTAACATATGGCTAGTTAGTATATGATCGGCTGTTATGTGAGCACAGGTGCAAGAAACATAACTGACATACTTGGTCTTAAAACAATTCATTTTCCATCTGCAGATTAGAGAAATGATTTGCCTCTTATGAAAATCATTTTGGTAGTGTTTTCTCAGTGAAACCATACATTTTGGAGTTACTGGTGTGTTTTTTTTTCTTCAAGCTGCGTTTGTGCTGAGTGAACAAGCGTTCGTGTGCAATCAGAGCATACACGTGTGTGTTTCTTCTCTTCTCTTCTTTCCGTTACACGACCAACATCGACTTGCCGACCGACGATGCTCGTCGATCTGTTTATGCTTTTCCTAGTTATAGCTTCAAATGGTTAAACACACTGGTCCAAAGCTCCACTGCCGTTTTGATTGTTTCACGAATGTTGACAGAATGTCAGAAAAACAAAATAGTGGGTTCAAACAAATAAAATCGAGGATTCTGGCACCCACTCTAACGTTATTTTCGTGCATATTCGAAGGGACGTTAACTGTAGTATAACTTAATGTTGTGGCCCATATTTTAAGCTTTCCGCTCTATTTAGGATATCGAAATATGAACACATAACTTGGCAATCAAGTCTGCAAGACGCAGCAAGGTGTGGCGTCCCAGTGCGCTGTGACATGAACAGTTCGTTTGTACGGACAAACGGCTCTTGTGTCTGACTGAATAACCGATAACCAACAAACAACAAATAAAATAAAGCGCTTCTCTCTAAAAACAGTCCTACCTCCCAGTCCAATTGCACCCTCTCTAATCCAGTGAGCTCGTTCTTCGTTGTGTGTCATCTTGTGCGGCGTTTACCGAGGGTTTTGGGTCTCTTCTCAGCAGGCACTTTTCATCTCGGACCCAACTCCTGGCGCATGCGTATTAAACACCTACCCGTTTGTCGACTGCTATGAGTGAAGCTGGCATGCATTAGGCTTATTCGGTAGAACACTTGATATGAGAATTTGACAATAAATTATGCAGAACTAACATTGAAATGCCACAACTTTTTTGGAACTTCACAACTCGGACGCTATGTAATATGTATATCACACGTTTTTAATTTTAACATTTATCTCTATGTTTCTTTCTCCTATGTATTTTATCAACACCACTGATGCTCACTTGTGCCTGTGTGTGTGTGTGTGTGTGTGTGTTACCATGATTGTGCCTTTATGTAATGTTGTGTAGCGCTATGTTTATGACTTTATGTATGTGATGAGAAGGTGAAGACAGGTATAAGGTGTTTGCAGAAGAGAGCTGCAGCCAGGCAAGGTTGACTGGGGAAGGCAGTGCGCTTTTTTTCTTCTTTTATTTTCTCATTCTTCCAGGCCAGTTGAGTTCTCTATTTGTCTGGCACTCGCTTACTCCTTATATTCTGTTCCGCCGAACAGCAAAGCCAGCGCCGCGAAGCGACTCACGAAACCGGCCTTCCGCGAGCCTTGAGAGGCCAAGCTTGTGTTTGTTTGACCAAATTTAGCGGCTTCTGACTTTCGTGTTCGGCTCGGGGAACTAACATAGACATATTATATATCACACAAAACTGCAAGAGACGAACATTTTCTTAAGCTAAACCATTTTCTTCAAAAATAATGTAGTTAAAAACTGTAAACAAAAAGAGTCACTGAATGAACGAGCTTTTCACGAGTTCATGTATCATTTTTGTACATTACAACAATTAAAACGTCGCGATATGTAATATAATTGCAACGGTTAAGTAACTGAAAATTCTGAATTTCCAATTATATAAAAATCATCCATAGAATCTGCTTCTAGAGTAAAGATTTTTTATGTAAAAATTCAAGAGAAAACTCAACGGATAGCTCCTGTGTCGGCATCGCTTGGCGGTGCTTTTGGCACTTGTGATCGACAATGAAATACTTCGTTTAAACCAACAACAACACTGCTATACATGTATGATACGAATCAGATTGATAACAGAAATGCAAACATCTGCAAGACACGCAATAAAAATGTCTAGGTATTGTAAAAACGTATTTTGCTCAAATCGGCACTGACGAATTCCAATGGCTTGAAGAAGAGATAGTTTTGTGGCGCCGAAATGCCGTCAGACATTTTGTACCATCGCATGCCTATAACTTAGGTGTACACGGAAAGCAGTACACGAGAAGAAGCTTAATCATTTACATTTTAATGCACAATCTAAATTCCACGGCAACTATATCGATTTATAGAAAACGAAGGTATTTTGTATGCTTCAACTGAGTGGATTTCGAAGATCGCGCCAAAACTCATTCACATAAATATTAGTTTTAAAAAGTTATAGGCTTTCTGGCCAAATGATATCATTCCATTTGAGAAGTATGATCGTTCTGAAGTCCCATAACATAAAACTATAATCTCATCTATAAGGAAGAGTTTATAATTTAACAAATTGATGAAAAATCATACGGTTCCCTGTAAAGGGAGATAACTTGTGACCGATTTACAAACTTCCTCTGTAACCTTCGGCGAGTCACAAACGTCGTCTGCTAAGCTGGCCCAACGCCGGCTACATGTAGTATTGTGTACTGTAGTGCATACTGTGGCATAAATGTAGCATTGTGTTGTGGCCGGGTCAGTGCAGACCCTGTTTCAGGGCAGGAACTCATGAACTAATGTAAAAAAAGCCGCGCGAGAGAGCGAAAAATTATCTGTTATCCTCGAAAGTAAAGAATTTTGTTTTGTCCTGTCTTGTCTTGTCTTCTCTCTCTCTGTCTCCCAGTGTCCGCTTTCTGTCTGTCTGTCTTTCTCTTCGCAGAGCAATGAATGAATGATGCAACGCAATATACTGTTTTCATTTTGGTTTTTGATTGTACATATCTCCAGAAAGCTTTAGGGTTATCTCTACATTCATGTGACAGTTTCTTTTCGAATTCTTTTTTTGCTTCCCTTATCTTTTTATTACACACATTACATGCCTTTATATATTTTTGATAGTCTCTCCTTTGTTTGGTAACTAGGAACTTTTGGTACAATTTACGGGGTTGGTTTTTTTTCTTTTTTTAGATAAAAATTTCAAGATGTATTTGCATTCATCCACCTTGGTTTCTGTTTATTATTATTTTTGGTGGTTTGCAGTGGGACATTTTTTTTTCTAATGTTAAAAAAAGGGGTATAGAGTAGGGGTTGAGTAGGGGGTAGGTGTAGAAGGTGAAGAGGTAGAGTAGGATAACAGGCAAAGGATAGGTGCACAATCCACTCTCTCCTCGTACCACAGCAGGGTCTTTTAGAAAGATGAATTGAGGTGTTTATTTCTCTAACTTAACAGCACACCTGGAACACACACAATATTAAAACCCAGGTTAAATCAATACCAAAACATATGCTAGACATAATCGCACTGATGTAACAGAAACATCATTATGTTGTCTGGACAAGTAAACAATTCCACAGATAACCTTTCTCCATTCTGACACTCAATGTCTAGCCGTACACTCTCTTCTCAAAGAGATCTATGTAAAAATGTAAAACAAGCTTCATTTAGCTTACTATCAACAATCAGTGGCACATAAGTTAATGTGCACCAAATATATGACTAACAAATACTTACTCCCAGAGTTTAACTCCTGTTAAATCACCATACAGTAATAGCTGTCGCACCAACTATGTGGCAGACAATTACAAACTCCCAGTGTTTAACTCCAGTTAAATCACCATACAGTATTAGCTGTTTCCATTAAGACTGAACAAATCTGTACTTTGTCTCTGCAAAGTATCTCATTGGTAAAATGTTTACATGGGAATCATATAGTTACCAAGTAATTTGGTAAATATATAGCAACCTGTGTGCACCAACATAGGACTGCCTCTCAGTGGTCTCAAATCTTACTGAACACACACAGCTATGTGTTACCCCACTGGCATATAACATGACTACAGCACATGGTAATCACAACTACCAAGTCACACATGTTCCCCATGTTGCATTATCACTCATGTGCACACACACATGGAAACACATGAACATACAGTTAGCCTGTAGATTTGTTCACCTTGAATATAACCATCACCACCTAACATACAAAATAGGTATGTCAAACCTCAAAATAACTCCAACTGTTGCAACCAAAACATTCTACACAGATGCAACACACATAATCTCTGTGTTTCTTTGTAACTGAATGCTTACATTGTTCCCACAGTATGTCAACAATTGACACACCACTGACATGTTACTGAACATTATCATTTATGCAAGCCAAGATGCACAACATGTAAACCCAAACATGATGTCCAAGCATCATACCATAATATCAACCTATAGGAAACAGGAAAGGGGGGGGGGGGATACCCAAATACCCTAAACCAGTACACCATTTAGTCATGTATTGGCTACATTGTGTATTTTAACCACTTTTCCCTCAGTCACTAGCCTCAAATACATTTAAGCCATACACATACTGGCTATGCTCTCTCACAAGTTATGGTATCTGCATCAACACATTCCAGTTACATTAACTGTAAAATACCACATCAGCTAAAAAGGATCTCTCAATGCTCTTGTGACACAACATCACAATTCTAAAAACTCCAAACCGTTTCCAAAAACCATAAAGTAAATTGTCAACAAAGCAAATTACCAGTACAAGCATTACTCACAGCCCCCAACGTTTCAGGGTTCACTTGATATTCATGTAGCAGAACACAATCCCGCTGAACCAGTGTGTTAGTCACAGAATCCAAGTATACCATAAATCAAGCATTCAACTAAGTCCGAAAAATAGATGCTAGTTTGACACTCACAGCCCCCATGGTACTGTCTTGACCGTCTGGCTCTCCTGGCCTGCTTCAAGGAAGGAAAAGAAAGAAACCCCACTTGCCTATTCATTTTAGCCTCTTCACAAGCTGGCACCGCATGCAAACTATCTTCTGACCCAGAACGTTTCCAATTGGCTGAAGTTAACAGACCAATCTGGGACCAACTGTGCTAGACTTGCACATTCAACACTTTTCTCACAGAACCCAGCATTGTCAAGGAGGAGGGGAGGGGAGGGGAGGGGAGGGGGGGGGGGTGATGAAAAGAGGAAGGGAAGGAGGAGGAAAGATCGCCCAGCCCTGATTCTGTTCTAAACAGCTCATGATAAACACACCACACCCTGTGGTGACCATTGAGGCAGATGCCATCCTGCCAGAGATCGACATGGGGGGGGGGGGGGGGGGGGGGGGGGGTAAGGAGGGGGGTTGGGGGGCAGGGGGTGACGGGGTTGAGGGTGATGGGAGTGGAAGGGAAAAGGGCAGGGGGTGTATAGGAAGAGAATGGTCAGAGGAGATACCATCTTTACTTAGTATTTCTTGATAACTTACTCCCTCTGTACTTGGCCAAGGGAAGGGGGGGGGGAGGGAGAGAGGGTATGGGGAGGGGTGTTGGTGGGGATAGATGCCATGAAAGGGGGGTGGGGGGAGAAGAGTAGGGAGGTAGGAAGGAGGGGTCCATCAGTGAGCAGTGTGTCTGAGAAAATCCCATGCTTCCACCATAGGCGCCTGACACACTATAACACTAATGTAGAATGTAGAGTGGTTTTTTTTCTTTCCAACATTGTTCTACACTGACTTCATTTAGTTTTTGCCAGTCTATCATCTTTATTTCTTCTCTCATTTGTTTAAAGTTCCCTTTCTTAAAGTTATATGATTGTTTGGGTTCTTCGCATTCCTGGTCATCACTGACCTAAGTACAGTGAGAACATAAGCAATTCATGGTCACTTTTACCTATAGGGGCTAGATGTTCTATATCTGATATTTTGTCTTCATCATTAACTATTACCAAATCCAGTATATTTGCTTTTTGCTCTTCTCTTTGTCTTGTTGTTTGCTTTACGACTTGAGTCAAGAATGCATCATGTGAACCGTTTATGAATTTCTGTCCTCTTTCGCCAGACGGAATATGTGCACAGGCAGCTCGTGTAAAATGAGCGATTTTTCGGTGTGTCAGCCGACCTCCACCAATGGACAACGTCAAGACACCAGAACCGAACAATTAGACCTGGGCTTTCTCATGGGCTGTTTAACTCACTCAGTACGGCCAGTCCTCTCTTCTCCTCTACACATACCCCTCGGAAGTCCTGTGGGTTTCTCAGCTTTACCGATGTGTCAGCTTAACATGTGTCACGTGTGTGTGTGTGTGTGTGTGCTCTCGCGCGCGCACGCGTTTGTACAAGTGACCTGACTGCCTGTGACTATTCTAACCTCCGAATTATTTGTTCCGTTTAAGGCAAAACAAAATATGTCAGACTTTCACAGAATGCTCTTCGTGACTTATACGCATGCGCACACGCACAAACTTACACACACACTGACCTACCACCACACCAACACAACACAAAGTGTGCCATACGGGTTGAACTAATGTGCACACACAAACACGAACACGGATGCACACACGTATGTGCCACCGACCACACTACACGCAATCAAGCACACGTCTGGACTGGACAAAGACACAACTGGATTTTTTTTGGGGGGTGGAAGTTTGTTTTGTTACTACAGCCGTCAAGTATTGATGCATTGATAGAAAGCCGCACAGCTAGATATACAGGTGTGAGTAATTTGATCGTTTAGTGACATGTCATCACAAATAACGAATCCAAAACCGTGTGCTCAAGTGACTCTGCAGCAGTGCAGGGTCTCCTCTGGTGTGTGGCCACCTGACGACCTAATATTGATAATTCCCATGTGGACTGCCAGCACTTGGACACAGCAGATGAACTATGTATGGTTATGTATGGGGGTCTCAAAATGAGTAGAGTGGAGAAATGCCAGTAAACTGGTGCAGATGATGGAGCCAATAATAAATAATTAAATAGAATGAAAAAATAAAATAAAAGAACGCTAGAAAAACAAAACAAAAATAAATAAACAAATAAGCATATGCTGTTAACTGAGAACACTCTTCTCTTCTATTTTCAATGACAGTTTGAAAGAACACCTTTGGATGGATCTTGATGTCAGTATGGGAGATTCAGTTCTATTGCCAGGTTCTTGACACTAGTGAACCTTGGGTTTTGAATTGTGTACTATAAATAGGAAGTATGTGTAGGTTTCATCTGTAATATTTGACTTTGTTTCTATGTTCTGCACCTTTGTTGCCATTACAGTGACAGTGACCCTGAATTCAGACGGACCATCAGTGTGTGAGGTCATTATCTACACTGAGTCCGTTCCGGATGTGCTTGCAAAGAGTTTCCTTTGGAATGAGTGACGTGGGGAGGAAAATAATATTTGACTGAGTGATTGATTGATATGGACACTTATACAACACCTATCCTTGGTCAGAGACCAAGCTCTAGGCGTTTTACAAACATGGAGTCATTTGCACAACAAGCTGCCTACCTAGTACCTTGGTAGAGCCGACAGAGAGCTGCCTTCACTCACCATTCATTTTTTGTGTCATTCAGTTAGGCTTCAGTTACGCATGCATGCACACACACACACACATGTATACTGGAGAGGATTTTACTACAAATTTTGCCAGGGACATATCTTTTGTTGCCATGGGTTCTTTTACATACGCAAAGCACATGCTGCATACAAGACCTTGATTTACTGTCTCCTCTAAATGACTAGTGTCCAGACCATCAATCTTCTTCTTCCTCGTTCGCCTCCCATTAGATGAGCAGCCCAGTGTCCTCGTTGAAGGCTGCCGTCCGTCGCAGCTCCTCCAGCCGTACAGTCACTTGACAGGCAGTCAACATCATTCCAGTGTGAAACCAGCAGCAAGCCGTACAGCTTGGCTTCCACTGCTGTCGGTGTTGGCCAGTACTTCCTCCTGGATGCTGCATGCGTCCTACAGTCTTGAAGAATGTGGTCGGTTGTCATTGGTCCCTCACCACAAGGGCACTCTCCACTCTGTCCAATGCCAAATTTTGTGTGCATGTGGTGGAGCAGGCGGTTGTGTCCAGTCCTCAGGTGGAAGATCTTGACCTGTTCTCGTCGTTCCAGCAAATGGTATCTGTCTTCTGGGTTATATTTAGGGTGCTGGCGGCGCCACTTTATTCCTTGCTGTGCCTTGATTTCATCGTATGACACCAGTTTGTTGGCCTGCTCCTTCTGTGCACCGTCTTTTGCCAGAATGTCCACTTTTTCATTGCACCTGATGCCTACAGTGTGCTGGTACCCATTGTATCACCACTTTCTCCACTCTGGCACTCAGGGCAACAAGGGCTGAAGTGAGATGGTTCTGTTCTTTGCAGCGGGAGTTCTTGAGGGCTTGGAACATGGAGAGAACGTCTGAGAACACCACCACCTGCCCTGTTGTTCTTGTGGAGTTCTGCGAGACTGTTGTGGCTGCCTCACAGAGGGCTTCTCGCTCAGCTCGGAAGTTGGTGGAGTATTTTCCTGTTGGGATTGCAATTTCTTCATCTCTGTCTTTGTATCGGAGGAAGATTCCAGCTCCACCATCCCTCGTTGCTTCTGTGGCGGAGCCATCTGTAAAGACATGGGTCGAGTCTTCCTGGGGGTACTGGCTGCAGATGTACTCCATGGCCAGGGCCTTCCTTTAGGTGTCTGACTGTGTTCCTCTCTTCTCCACTCCGGGAATGCTGGTGATGCCTGTTGGGAACACCTGCCTCTTCCAAGATGGGTGGGTGACATTTGCCGGGATAGGCTTTGCTTTGTGTTCCATCAAGACTAGGGTTTGTCTTTCAAGGTGTCTTGACTGGTGGATGAAGCTGCCTCTTTTCAGCCGGCTCTTGGCTCTTGAGTCTGCTCATTCTGTTGTTCACTGGATGGCTTTCAAGGCATTTGAATTTTGCAGACCATCAATCAAGGTGGTCTAGTGGAGGGGAAGATAATTCTGGCAAGTGTGGGATTTGATCCCAAATACTCAAGATTCTCTCGCTTTCTTGGCAAACACGTTACGCTCGACCACCACTTCGCAGTATGTTGTATCTGTGACCTTAACCTTCTGCAAAGGTCCTATTTGAAAAGTGATTCAGAATATATCAAATCAGCCTTTTATTTAGCTAAAAAACAAACAAACAAAAATCAACAAACAAACAAACATTTAAAGGCCCCATAACCTTTTATGGCCATTAGGGCAGCGAATTCCTATCCACTGTGTTAGGGCTTGGAACAGAAAGGCAGGGCCCAGTCCTCTCTTTCTGCCGTTTTGACCT
Organism: Babylonia areolata; assembly: GCF_041734735.1. Lineage (NCBI taxonomy): Eukaryota > Metazoa > Mollusca > Gastropoda > Neogastropoda > Buccinidae > Babylonia > Babylonia areolata. Next base: position 50,200,008 of record NC_134878.1, read on the forward strand.
TCCCCAACCAAGTCAGGTCCCCATTCACACCTAGGTGGAGTACTGAAAATCGAAGTAAAGTGCCTTTCTCAAGGACACAACACCAGGCCGAAACTGGGTATCGAACGCGGACCACAGGATCAGAAATCCAACGCCTTACCGGTTCTGCCATGACGCCTCTTTCGTTTATCTAGATCCATCATACTTTATTTAGATCCATCATGATCATGATACTTTATCTAGATCCATCATGATACTTTATTTAGATCCATCATGATCATGATACTTTATTTAGATCCATCATGATACTTCCGATTGAAGATATTTTGCTGCCTAGATTCACACACACACATGATGCATTTTGTTTATTTAAACCCAACATGACACTCCAGATTGAAGATCTTAAGCACTTAACTCAGTCTTCCAGAATAAGCTTACGAATATAATCAACCAAAGCCCGTCACAATCTCAACCAATTATCAATAACTGGTTGAACACATATTATGATTGCAAGAGGGAAAGGAAAGCGGCATAGGAGACTGCATCAGTTTGTCACACACGCACACCACAGACACACGGGCACAAATACCCACAACAATAATAAAAGACTTTGTGTTGTTGTTTTTTAATATCTACTCACAAAGTGCTGTCACTTGACAGGCAGTCAACATCATTCCAGTGTGAAACCAGTAGCATGACGTAACATTTCATTCACAATGAAAAAAAAAAAAAAATCACCTGTTTAATCTTTCACATTTGCTGCAGTCTGCTTTTAAATGTAACATGTCACCGAGTTCAGGGGAAAAAACACAAACATGAAAAACACCTGCTTGCTAAAAGATGTACAAAATAAATTTTAGAATACAAACCTACAGTTTCATATCCATATGCTGCCTAGCTATAAAAATTGGCACTGTCAATATATGATGTCCCACTTTTAATCTCAGGTGTTTACCAATTTCTACCCTGACACTCTTCACTTCAGTCAAGGGGGAAGATGGGCAAAATACATGAACTGGTGACACTGTAGAAGTATGAAAAAAGTTTTTTGTATTCATGCTTGTCTTCATTGTAAGTTTTTCCACAACTCTCCCTTATTTGAAATGTATCTATTTGAACTGCAGCTAAAATAGACGTGCAAATTCCCTAGGATAACATTTTTGCAGAAATAAATAATGTTGGGTAACAGGATCAACTGAACATTTTAACAGTACACAGAGATATAAAACCTGCTCTAAAAACCTAACAGGTACTGTACTGTACACCAACAGTCTGAAATACTGTGCACATTCTGAAACATGGCTTTTTTTTATCCACTGCCTCAAACTACATAACCACATGTCTTTCTCTCCAAACCATGCATGTACAATACTTCTGAATCCACAGCATGTAACCCACACCGTCATTCCCCTGGGAAACACCAAGAACAGCATAAGCAAGGAATTCATTCCCAGGACACAAGTAACACTTCAGTTTCTTTTCATCGTGTTGGTCAGTGCAGAAATCATGTTGGTCACCGCCTTGAAAATTTGTGGATCATCGTCGACTTCTTGATGATGTGCTGCTGCTGCTGCTGAATAATCTGAACGTGTCCCAGTAAAGGAAAATCAAGAAAACATGGCCATTTCACAAGCAGCATCACAAAAATCTAATTTCAAATGCTGTTAAAAAAACAACAACAAATTATTATCTACCTCACTGTACATGCATCCCGTTCTAAGTTATTTTACTTCAGGGAAAAATCAGTTCCTGGGTCCCTCGTTCCTCTGTGAACCTCCCCTCCACTGCAAGAGTTGTGCATTGCTGTGCGCTGTCAAATTTCTTACTCCCTGAAATCTTGTTCAATACAACATACTTAACTAAACCTTAGTAAATAAGAAGCCCTGAAGCACAGAACTCACAACTTGTGAGATGAGATGTCTCTGTCGAGCAGCTGCTAGAACCAGAAGGGACTGAGTCAGAAACAAACATGTCTGAAAAATGGTTGGTGCTACACATATAAACCAGTACTTAGCACACCAACACATAAAGTGGTTTGGTCACTTAACAAGAATGCCAGTTAACAAGCCAGCTCTGCTAGCCTGCAGCACCAGGTTCTCTGGCTTCAGAGCCAGAGGACGACCACACCAGCAGTGGATCACGTGCTCTGTGTATGCACAGCAAGATGCTAATCCAGGCCTTGCCTCAGGTCGCCAACTTTATCTACCCACAGCACCTCCCTGGTAGAAGCATTCATATAAAGTGAAAAGGAAGAAGCCAAATTATAACTGTCAGCACTACTCTCCTTTGTGTAACAGCCTAGAAGAAAGCACATGCTACACTGAAGCACCATACAGTGTGAAAATTAATGGTTACTTTTGGACATCAGTCACAATACATCACTTGTACCAACAACTGTTTCCAGACGAATAAACCACTGAAATGAAAAGTTGCAGTTTGACATTGAAGGAAATGAAAAGCTACAGTCTGACATAATAGAAATGACGAGCTGCTGTTTGACATCAAAGGAAATTTAAATTACAGTTTCACTTTGACATCAAAGGAAATGAAAACCTACAGTTTGACATCAAAAGAAACGAAAAGCTACAATCTGACATCAAAGGAAATGATAAGCTACAGTTTGACATAAAATCTAATGAAATGCTACAGTTTGACATAAAATCTAATGGAATGCTACAGTTTGACATCAAAGGATATCCATCCATGTCCACCTCCTGCCTGAGAATCCCTGTCAGGATAAACTCGGCTGACACAACGTCGATACCAGCACTCAGCGCTGGCTGGCAGGCTTTCTTGTCGTCCTCGCATGATATCACAACCACCTTCTCTGCTGCCTTCTTTGGCATGGTGGCCAGCCACTGAAATCCAAATGAACAACAATACTAATGACAGTATTTATATGGCAGATACTCCCCCGCCCCACCTCCCTACCCCATATAGTGGGTTCTAAGCACCTCTCATGAAAACAATACATATACAAAAGTGATTTAATGGCATTTGACAGTACATGAGAACATACAACATTTATACATACACCAAGACAATACAGTTTGCAAATATGAACTGTCACACCTAAAAAGCACACAATACGCCCCCCTCGACCCACACACAAGCATGTACACACACACACACACAAGCATGCAAGCAAAGGCATGCACACACACAGTGAACACCCTTCCACCATCACACAAACACCTCAAGAAAAACTTCAATTGAGGGGAAAAATTAACTCCTCAATAGCCAGCCTCTCTCATTCCATAATGTTCTGATGTAAAGCAAAAGCAAGAAAAATGCACATAACCCCTGACAACTTTAAAACGAAACACACCTCAAGAAGTTTTTGCCTCTATAAACATTTCCTATCTCTATTGACAGGGGACAACTGACCCAGTTCTTTTTTGAAACACCTAGTTCTGCCAAAACTGTTGTAAAAACAACAAGACGCAAGCAATGGTTACAACACACAGTACTGTCTTAAATCACAGGGGAAAACTGACACTTAACCAAGTACACATGAATAAAAAAACAACAACAAAAAACCCCACAAAAACCCTGACCAACTTTAAAGAGTTTATATATATATATATATATATATATAAGGCAGATAAGCGCCTTAACCATTCTAAGATAAGAGGACAACACTTATGTTGCCATGGGTTCTTTTTCACAGAGTGCCAAGTGCGTGCTGCACATGGGACCCCAGTTTACTGTGTCATCCCAATGACTGGATGCTTAGTTTGATTTTACAGTCAAAACTGGGAGAAAGGGCAAGAACAGGATTCAAACCCAGACTCTCACGGACACTTGTCTTGGCATATAAGAGCCTTAACCATTCTAAGATTAGAGATAAGATAAGATAAGAATAACTTTATTATCTCCAATTAGAGAAATTTGGTCAGGTGCATTATCACAACATAGACAAGTAAAAAACATGGAGACCATCACTGTAAAAACAACAACAACAACAGTTATTAGGATTATAACGAAGACACAGATGTAAAAATATCACATACATTGTTTCGTACTTTCATTCCACACATTGCAGGAAATATTAACAAACAAAAAACAAAAAAACAAAAAACAACAACATTATTTTGAATATGATTGTGAACATGACATACTATATTGTACACTGATTATAATTAAGATAAGAATAACTTAATCATCTCGCAAGGTAAATTGCATTAGGTGCAGCAAAACACAACCAGACAATCAGTACACACACATGGATATGACATTAAACATTACTTGATAAGAATAACTTTATTATCTCCAACTGGAGAAATTTGGTCAGGTGCATTATCAAGCACAGAGCACAAACAACTGCGTGTCGCCCCTTTGCGAAGCGCCACCTAGCCACATTCTGCCATACAGAGACAAAAAGGAAGCGACTGAGTTTGCGCCACAATTTTAGCTCAATTGGCCAAACGAACTAAGTAAGTTTGTGACCTGATACAAATCTGCGTCAGATACAAAACATGAGTGTCAAAGAATCGATAGAAATACAAAAAAACTTAGCCATATGAAGAGCACAGGATCAGGAGTCAAGATGGCTGCCGGAAAAAGAGGGCGCTAGTCAGGGATGCACAGGGGAGGTAACTTACTTTGGGAGGTTATCGGCTATAGCTACTTTCGTTTTCTCTGCATAGGCAGGTAGTAGTTTGCACAGGACAGGAATCAGACCCCTGCTGGAGTCTGCACTAGTGGGTCACGGTGAAGTATGTGTAATTAAAATGTAAATTGGAAATCCTCTTCCTCCTGAAAAAAACAACAACCCCAACCCCCCTCTCCCCCCGAAAAAACAACAACAACAACAACAAACAAAACCCTCCAAACAAACTAGATTCTGTAAAGAATGGGAAAGTCAGCTTACCTCCCCTCCGGCGCACTGTACAATTTCTGAAAAAAAAAAAGAAAAAAAAAAAAAAAAGTTTCACACTTCTGTTACAAACAATTCTTTGCACATTTTGTATGCACAAAATGCAAAGACAGACACAGGAATGATATTATATAACAACAAATAACTGGCCCACATCAGTTTCTTTCAAAAGTGAGGTTTGGTGAAATAGAGAAAAACATCACTTCCTTTCAACAGCGTGGTTTGGTCCAGAAGAGAAAAACAACAAATAACTAGAGAAAGAGAGAAAACAATAATAAATAACTGATATATGCCACTCTTAGTCTAGTGACGGAAAGACAGAGAGTGTTCGAAGAAGAGACTTGTCAAAACAGTGGCTGCTGCAAAGACAGGGGTCTATTGATGGATTCTGATGCAGGGTTTAAGCTTTAGTACTGTGTTTTAATAACATTTGTACAAAAAAAAAATCTGCACTGCATTTTTTCATGCTTGTTGGGAACAGGGAGATGGCATGGAATGGGCAAGGGACGGAGAACAGAGGTTCTGGTAACACGTAAACATGCAACTTGGATGCTCTGATAATGGAGAGGACCCACTGCCTGTTCTTGGAGTGGGTTCCTGGAGTATACACAATATTTCAAGAATGAACACATGTACAGTTAAAATAATATATAATATTCCAAGAATGAACACATGTACAGTGAAAATAATATATAACATTCCAAGAATGAACATACATACAGCAAAAATATATAATATTCCAAGAAGTGAAAATAATACAAAATATTCCAAGAATGAACACATGTACAGTGAAAATAATATACAACATTCCAAGAATGAACACATGTACAGTGAAAAGACACACAAAATATTCCAAGAATGAACACATGTACAGTGAAAAGACACACAAAATATTCCAAGAATGAACACATGTACAGTGAAAAAAAAAACCCCAAATATTCCAAGAATGAACACATGTACAGCAAAAATCCTGTATGGGAAGTCTGATGCTAGGATCAGCTGCTGCGAAGAAGAACACTTTTCCTCCACCACTTTTCGGTCCAGGAACCTACAGGATCATGATCAGAAGATTTACTTGCCCTTGTATGCATGCAGCAAGGCAGATCTGATCAGAATGTGCAGCATTAAAGTGACCTTTTGAAGGAAGCCTGGGACCCCTAGGATCATGGTAAAAGGGAGCCCTCAGACTTTAAACTTTTCAGAAGGCAAAGAATGATTTTCAGTTTCAGTTTCAAGGTGGTGTCAGAGCGTGCGGACAGATGCATGACCACCACAACCCATTTCCTTTTTTTTTTTAAAGAATGGAAAAAGAGAGCAGAGCACAGGAAAAGGAATGCAATGGGAAGGGGTGGAGAGGGGGGGGGGAATTAGTAACGAGTGGGGAGAGCAGGGAGGGGAGAGGAAAGCATCAGGAGAGAATATAGTGGGCATCTGTTCCACATTCTGGGGGACGCCCCCACCCCTCTCCCCCACCACAACCACCCACCCCCCCAAATCAGCAAGTGTCGGCATTCTAGCACAACATCAGTTTGAACATATCAAAGTGTATGGACTGACCCATATACTCTACACCACATCTGCTTTAAAAAAAAAAAAGAAAAAGAACACACAGAGTCTCCTCTCAAACACAGACAAAAGACTTGCATCTGTTGTGGCATTTTTGGATATGTCAGCGGCATTTGATACAATTGACACAATTGACAACCAAATTCTTCTCAATCGTCTTAACACTACCTTTGGCATTAAATCTACTGCTTTAAAATGGTTTTCTTCATATCTTTGAAATCATCAACTCAAGGTTAAAGTAAAACATAGCACCTCTAAAATCATTCCTCTTATGTTTGACACCTCTTGCGTGTGTGCGTGTGTGTGTTCTATAAAACGCATTTTGTTCTAATCTAAGCCTTATTTATTTCATAGCTTTTATAATCTTTAGTGTGCTTTTGCATTCATATGAACACACTGGATGTTTTCCATGGTCAGATAGCGGTTGATATGTTTTTTAAGGCATGTTTATAGTCAACTATGATGTAAGGCGCTTTGAGCAGCATTGGTGCTGGATATCGTGCCATAGGAGAACTATGTATTATCATTATTATTACCTAAAACACACACACACACACACACAAAACCCAACATAGACACAAGACAGCACAAAGAAAAGCAAACACTGCTGACTGCCCACACCTTTCTTCTTCTTCTTCTGCGTTCACTCGTATGCACACGAGTGGGCTTTTATGTGTATGACCGTTTTTACCCCGCCATGTAGGCAGCCATACTCCATTTTCGGGGGTGTGCATGCTGGGTATGTTCTTGTTTCCATAACCCACTGAACGCGGACATGGATTACAGGATCTTTAACGTGTGTATTTGATCTTCTGCTTGCATATACACACGAAGGGGGTTCAGGCACTAGCAGGTCTGCACATATGTTGACCTGGGAGATCGTAAAAATCTCCACCCTATACCCACCAGGCGCCATCACCGTGATTCGAACCTGGGACCCTCAGAGTGAAAGTCCAATGCTTTAACCATTCGGCTATTGCACCCATCGCTCACACCTTTCATCTGCTGTGGCTCTGGCCGCACCGACTTGGTGACATGGATGTGGAACCCCTGCAGCATGGGGCACAGGGCCGCTCTCTGCAGGGACGCCTGGAGGCTGAACTTGTGCTGCTTCTCCGCTGATGCGTCTTCAACCAGGAAGCGACTGGCATCTTAGAGGGGGAAAAAAAAAAAAACCAAACAAAAAAAACCCCATCATGATAAAAGAGGATATGAATCTGTTGATTGTCTCGCGGGGCCCATATCAGTATATACAATGCAAAAAAAATAAAATAAAAAAAGAGAGAAAAAAAAAAAGTGTAAAAAAGCAAAGGAAAATAGAACAGGGAAAGAGGAAGATGAATAAAAAATACAAAGAAACATTCTTTGATTAGAGAATATAAAACTGTTGCTTGTGTCATGGGGCCCTTATCAGTATATAATTATACATATATATATACTTGAAAAAGAAAGCGTAAAAAAGCAAAAAAATTAAAACAAGAAAAGAAGAAGAAGAAGAAGAAAAATTGAAAAAGAAACATTCTTTGAAAAGAAAATATGAAACTGTTGCTTGTCGTGCGGGGCCCATATCAGTATATATACTGCAAAAAGACTCAACAAAAACAAAAATACAATAGGGAAAGAAAAAGAAAAAAAAGAAAAAAAAAGAAACATCCTTTGATAAGAGAACATGAAATTGTTGATTGTCTCGCAGGGCCCATACCAGTATATATATACATATATATTGCAAAAAACAACAACAAAAGTGTAAAAAGCAAAGCAAAATAAAACAGGGAATGAAGAAGAAAAAAAAAAAAAGAAAGAAAAAGAAAAAGAAACATCCTTTGATAAATAGATGTAAAATATTCTGAAGGGAAAAGAAAGTTTCAACAAAATACACAAAATAACATCTGAACATAAAAACATATCAAAGATCTGATAAAAAAAAAAAAAAAAAAAAAAAAAAAAAAGTATTCATTTTTTCTGTTACATCTTTGTTCTTTTAACCAACCCATGCGTGATACCAAGTTTCATACACATAAACGAAAGACATGTCAATGTTTTCCAATAATAACTAACTGGTTAATAACAATAATGTGCATTTGTATAGCACTGACCCTATGGCTCTAACCAATTAACGGTACATGTATTTGTATTGTATTGCATTTGCATTTGTATTTATTTTTATCACAACAGTTTTCTCTGTGTGAAATTCCGGCTGCTCTCCGCAGGGAGAGTGTGTCGCTACAATATAGCACCACCCATTTAAAAATTTTTTTTCCTGCGTGCAGTTTTATTTGTTTTTCTTATTGAAGTAGATTTTACAACAGAATTTTGCCAGGAACAACCCTTTTGTTGCATGGGTTCTTTTATGTGCACTAAGTGCAGGCTGCACACGGGACCTCGGTTTATCGTCTCATCCGAATGACTAGCGTCCAGACCACCACTCAAAGTCTACTGGAGAGGGAGAAAATATCGGCGCTGAGCCGTGATTCGAATCAGTGCGCTCAGATTCTCTCGCTTCCTAGGCGGACGCGTTACCTCTAGGCATAAACAATAAGACACACCTCTCCCACCTCACCCCCACACCCCACATACTGACACACACAGAGGAGAATAATAATCAAGAGTCTAAAACTTTTGAACAAAACGTTTTAAGATTAGATTTGAAAGATTTAATACTGGAACAGTGTCTAACATTTTGAGGTCTTCAAAATTTCAAAACTTAAGGTCTAAAGTGTGCAAAAGTTTGGAAACCATGGGATTTGCATGTGTAACGCAGGACTTAAAACACACAATTGTCAGATGAAGAATGCAGACCTTGGCAAAAGGTGGGACTGTGAATCTTTACAGGTCAGAAAGGTACGAAGATATAGAACCTGTCGATGAAAGGAAACAAGACTATAAAAGCTATTTTCAACTATTATCCTGTTTGTCAAGTACAGCAGGACAACTTACCCACAAACATGCCAGAAGACTTGCAACTTTCCAGCCAGTGTGGTGTGACAATCGTCACCCCCCGGGCAACTCCACCTAAAAACTTCACTGTTCGGCGAATCTGCACGCCAAGGAAAGGCAAGGCAAGAAGTTTTATTTCATGTGCCCCCTTGGGGCATTGAAACATCACACACTTCCATTCTTTTACACACAAAAAATATACAAACAAGAGAGGCAAGGCCTTCAAGACTCACTTGTGATAAATTAAGTCCCCTAGCTTTAATTAGAGAGTAATTTCCCTTTTTTACTATCTGCACCAAAACGTTTGCAAAATAAATAAAAATTCCATGCTTAGCAAAAGTTCCTGTTTAAACAAAAAATGATAATAATGACTCCTCTTGTTGTTGTGTCAGAATAAGAGGTCAAAGTGCCAAGTTTAGGGAATACAAAAAATATAAAAATAACAGTAAATGCAGTTTGCATATAATTAGGCTTCTTTTTTATTTTTTTGTGCCCATCCCAGAGGTGCAATATTGTTTTAAACAAGATGACTGGAAAGAACTGAATTTTTCCTATTTTTATGCCTAATTTGGTGTCAACTGACAAAGTATTTGTAGAGAAAATGTCAATGTTAAAGTTTACCATGGACACACAGACACACACACACACAGACAACCGAACACCGGGTTAAAACATAGACTCACTTTGTTTACACAAGTGAGTCAAAAAAGGTATAAAGAAAAAAACAACAACAACCAACAACAAAAAAACATCAATCAAACAAGGTAATGCATGCCAACAAATCATTTTCCTTGGTGACAGACATGATTTTTTCTCCTGTAGATAGACAAAGTTCTATCAAAAAGAAATATGCACAGAAGAGATAAAGGAATTTCACAAGCAAAGTAAATAAATAAAGCTAAAAAAAAGAAGAAAAAAAAGGAGTTCTGACCTTATCAGTGACCAGATGGGTGCATTTCTGAACAGAAGGTGCCAGCTCTCCACCTAGCTCCTTCACTGTCTGCAACATGTCCTTTACACATTATATTTAATGCACACACACACACAGAGGGCACAGACTTATCAATTCTAATTTCACTCCCTCAAGAACTCTCCGCTCTTCCTCTGACTGCCACCATCTGAAAATTCCTTGTGTCAACACAAGAAACTATGGCGAACGTTTTTTTTCTTTTTTCTGCTGCTCCTCATACCTGGAGTTCAGTTCAGTTCAGTTACTCAAGAAGGCGTCGCTGCGTTCGGACAAATCCATATACCCTACATCATGTCTGCTAAGCAGATGCCTGACCAGCAGTGTAACCCAATGTGCTTAGCGAGGCCTCATATCTGGAACAACCTTCCATATCATACTCAGTCATCTGACTCCATTTCTGCCTTTTGCTCTTAACTAAAAAAACAACAACAAAAAAGCAACTCATCTTTTCAAAACCTTTCTGTATCCCATGCCTGCCAACCCAATTTGTAAGTATGCGGAATGAGAGAAGGCACAGGTGGGGGGAACGGGGAGGTGGGGACAGAGAAGGGGGGTCAGGGGGCGGGGAGAGAGAGAGAGAGAAAGTGGTCATGAGTGATTCATCACGTAAAATGCAACTTTTTCTTTCATGTAAACTACATTAAGTGCCCTGAGCTCTTTGAAAGAAATGTATATTATAAGAATAATAGTACATTAATAAATCATATAGAACCTTAGAACGTCTCAAATAATACATTAGTCAGACTCAAACTACACAAGAACAAGTGCACATACACACACACACATACATACACACACACACATACACACTCATGCATGCAGACACACATGCCATTATTACACTAGTCAACAAAACTCAGACCACTAAAAAGCCCCCAAAGTAGTACGATTCAATCTCAGGAGTTTTACAGCCACATTTTCCACTAACCATGGTAGGATGCCATACCACTACATTCAAAGGGGTGGAAATTTTAATTTCAGTTTCACTAAGACATCTTTGGAATCATGACATCACCGTCTGTGAAAAGCTGAAACACTGTGGACAAAATGAGGCCGGGGCTGGGGCTGGGCGGTGGAGGTTCAAGGAGGAGAGAGGGTGCAGGAATGATAGGAAAAAAAAGAAAGGAGGGAGAGGGAGGGAGAGAGGGGTCTGAGAGATTGAGAAATCAGGACCGTCACTAACACACACACACATACACATACTGACCACACAAAATTCATAACAAAACAAAATTAAAAGACACAAACACACACATACAAAACTGACAACCGAACACACACACATACACACACATACATACTGACCATACAAAATTCATAACAAAACAAAATTAAAAGACACAAACACACACATATATCATACAAAACTCACAACAGAACACACACACACTGACCCTACAAAATTCATAACAAAACAAAACTAAAAGACACAAACATACATATATATCATAAAAAACTCACAACAAAACACAAACACTCACGCACATACTGGCCATACAAAATGCACATAACAAAACAAAATTAAAAGACACAAACACACTATATCATGGACATAAATCATAAAAAACAAACACAACACACACAAACGCACAAAAACACACACAGAAGCGACAGTGCCCCAAACCAGCTCAGCACCTTCTGTCCCTGTTCATCGATAACACCAGTGAAGATGATCTTGGGTTTGGCGGCCACGGAGCTGCGCCGCAGTGAAGGGGACCGCACGCTGTCTGGCTCTGCTTTCCCACCGGAGCGTGTCGGGGTCTGACTGTCAGACTGGCCCGCATTCCGACCACGTCTCACCGGTGATAGAGAGATCTGTTTTCAGAAAGGACCAGTGAGTGAGTGAGTGAGTGAGTGTCGTGTTGTGTCGTGTTGGGGTGTGTGTGTGTGTGTGTGTGTGTGTGTGTGCTCATTTTTGCTTTTTTAGCTTTATTCCCTCTTTAGAGCAAGGGCTGGATGTAAAAAAGCATGTTACTTGCTTATCTATTAGCCTCGATAATAAAGATTTTGTCTTGTCTTGTCATACAGCTATACATTTACAGACATATAACAGCGCTATATCTACAGACATTTAACTCCACATTTACAGATATATTGCTCTATATTTACAGACAAATAATAGCTCTATATTTACAGACATATAGCTCTATATGTACAGACATATTGCCAGACATATAGCTCTATATTTACAGACATACAGCTCTCAGACATATAGCTCTATATTTACAGACATACAGCTCTCAGACATATAGCTCTATATTTACAGACATACAGCTCTCAGACATATAGCTCTATATTTACAGACATACAGCTCTATATGTACAGACATATTGCCAGACATATAGCTCTATGTGTACAGACATACAGCTCTCAGACATATAGCTCTATATGTACAGACATACAGCTCTATGTGTACAGACATACAGCTCTCAGACATATAGCTCTATATTTACAGACATACAGCTCTCAGACATATAGCTCTATACGTACAGACATACAGCTCTCAGACATATAGCTCTGTATTTACAAACAGCTCTCAGACATATAGCTCTATATTTACAGACATACTTACCTTGTCAGGCGTGTCAGTATCCTTAGCAGGCCCCTTCCCTGTCCTTCCTCTTTTCTGCGGCGGTGGACCATCTCCAGACTCTGCTGTTTGAGAATCTGCCGCCTGGCTGCTGCCAGGCTCTGGGTCTGCAGGTCTTCGTTTACCGCCACCACGCCTGGATTCTGAGACAGTGGGTTCACTTTCTGGTTTTGGTTCACTGCTGTCTTCTTTCTGCGACGCCTTTCCTCGTCTTCTTCCAGTGTGTGAGGCGGCAGATTCCTGACTGTGAGGCTGGGTGTTGTTTCTGGAGGATCTGCCTGAAGGAATGTCTGTGTGTGTGCTCTGTGTCTTCTTCGCCTGTCGGCCTCCTCGTGAAGGCACGGTATCTTGAAACGAATCTTCTTGTGTGTGTTCTTCCAAACCTTCACCCCTGTCTTTGCCTCGTGTTGTTCTCTTCGTCTGTTGTCGACTTGTTCCGGCGACTGCAGAATCTTGGCTGCTTTCTTCCGCTTTTGAGTCCGAGTCTGTTTTTGTGGCTTTGCGTCCTCCTCTTCTTTGGGTGGGCTCCTCATCCTGCCTGTGCTGTTCTTCTGTTGGGTCTGATGGTGCTTGTGTGGTCCGTCGTCCTTTTCTTCTTGAGGCGGGTTCACAATCCTGGCTGTGTTTTTCTTCTGTGGCGTCTGACTGTTGTGTTTTTGCGGCTTGCCGCCCTCTTCTTGGGGGTGTGGGGTCGAGAGGACTTTCTTCTTGTATTTCTGCCGATGCCGCCGCTTCTTTCTCTGCACTGCTGCTCTTCGCCTGACGCCCCCTCCTGCTTGTTGAACTCTGACCCTGCTCTGTCTGACTGTGTTCTGTTCCTTTGGGGTCTGACCTCAGTGATTTCCCTGCCTGCCTTCCAGGTCGGACAGATGGTTCTGCTGGTTCCGCCTCTGGAGACTTCTTGCTGGGATGGCCTTTCCTGGTTCTCCGGACGTCTGATTCCTCTTGGTCTTCTGGTGCCTGTGGTTCTGACACTGAGTCTCCTTCTACACTCTGCCCTGTTCTTGACTTGTGTACAACAACTTCCAGACCAGGTTCTGTCCTCTCATCTGTTTCTGTGGCACTTTCCTCTGGTTCTGTGTCCTGAGCCTTGTGTCTTGCACGTCCTCTCCTGGCGCTGGAACTGGGTGTCTCCGCGTTTGGCGCTGTCTCTGCTTCCTCTGTTGTCCCTGACCTTGACCTTGCTGGTTTCTTCCCACGTCGCCCTCCTCTGACTGTGGGTCCCTGACTGCTTTCCTCTGCTTCGGTCTGCGGCTTCTTAGCTCTCCTTCTGGAAGACACAGAAGCACTGGATTCAACTTCTGCATCTGGTTCTCTCTCAGCGGCATCCTTGGCAGCATCCAATTTACCACGAGTTGTTCGAGTTCTGTTGCTGTCATTGTGTGAATCAGGGGTCTCTTTATCAGTTGATTTTTCAACACTGGTGTCTGACACAGATGCAGGTTGTCTACGGCGGCCTCGGGGGCCAGTGTCAGGCACTGTGTCATCTGTGTCAGGACCCTCTTTCAAAGGTTCCTTTCCTGCTTGTGCTCTTCCTCTCTTTGCAGTTGAATCACTGTCTTCTTGGGCCATGTTTGTCACTTCAGGGGTGTCTTCTGTTTCCATGTGATCTGCTACAGCAGCAGTCATCCTGCTCCTTTTGGAAATGGCAGGCAGCTCAAGATTCTCATCAGACGCTTCTGATTTTTCTGCAGATCTCTTGGCAGCACGAGAACCTCTCTTACCGACACTGTGAAGTTTGTCTTCACTCTGATCAGCTGTCTCTGTTTGTCCACTGTGACAGGTGCTTTCTGGCTGGTCCTGACTGTTCTCACTCATCGTGTCTGTGCCGGTGTGCACACTATCTGCCTGGTCCTCTCTCTCCTCACTGCCGGCTGCTTTCTGTCTCCTGGACCGGGCAGCCACAGATGCCATGACCTCTGCCACAGCACTCTTCCTGTTCCGCATGCTGGCTCTGCCTCCGGCCCTCGTTCCTTGTGTGCTGGATTCCACTTCTGCTTCTTGCTTCTTGTCATCATCTGTTCCAAGTCTGCCGCTCTTTCTGCCGCCTCGGCCACGTCTGGCTTTTGTCCCTTCATCACGTTCCTCTGTGTGTGTGGTTTCCTCTGTTACGGTTTTCGCTGTGTCTTCATCCTTGTTCTCTGGTGGTTCCACACTGGCCTCTGAGGACTGTTTAACTTTCTTGGCCGCTCCCTGGTTGGGGTCGGGGCTGCCTGCTCGTTTTTGCCGTGCTGATGTGGGTCTCTCTGCTCTGCTGGATTTTCTTTTGGTCACGTTTTTCTCTTCTGTTTCCTCTTCACCTTCATCCACTTCCATCGGTTGGTTCTTCTCACCTTCAGGCTGATCTCTGCTGTGTGTTTCACCCTGGTCTTTCACCAGTGCCGGAGAATCATCACTTTCAGCAGTGTCTGTTGATGGCCCCGGTTTCTTTATCATCTCTGCAGAGTTGTCCAAGGGAACTGTAGATGACTCCTGTTCTTTTGCTGTAGCTTCCTGTTCTGCATCAGGGTGGGGCTGAGCACCCTTCCTGTTGGCTTTACTACGGGGAGTCCGTTTCTTGGGGTCTGGAGGGAGAGGGGTGTCAGCCGACTCATCACCTTTCTCTTCTCCATCCTTCTTTTCTTCTTCTTTCTCATCCTCACTGTCATCAGCAAATTTTTTTGCTTTCCGAGCCCGACCACTCCTTCGTGGCTCTGAGCTGCTGGCCTGACCTTTGCATGCTGCTGCTGTGGATTTACCACGTTTGGTAACTGCGACTTTCTCTTCAACACTCTCGGTTTTTGGGTCTGATATTACTTGTGAGGCGTCCTTCTCATCAGTTTTTGTTGCCCCCCCAACAACATCCTCGCTTTCTGGGTCTGTTGCCGCTTCCTTGCTTGTTTCATCTTGTGAAACGTTGTCCCCATCAGAGTCTGAAATCAGTGACTTCTTGGCACCACGCCCTCTGCTTTTTCTTGTGGGCGGTGACGACGGTTCTGGTGTAGCTCCTCTCCTCCTTCCTCTGCTGCTGGCTGGCTGTGGTGCTGCTTCTTCCTCCACCTCTTCCGGCTGCAACAGAATTAGGTCAGAGCTAACTAAATATGGGAAAGAAGGTACAGTTATTGAATTGTACTGTACTGTACTGTATTGTACTGTACTGTGATAAGAAACTCTAGGAGAGTTGGACAGTACAAGGTCTTCAGAGAAGAAGCCCCCCTCAGTCAAGTGTTTCGGCCCTTAACTCCTTTCACTCCAAGGGGGCTGTGCCACACCCAGGTCATGATTCCTGGATGCCCTTGTGTTGCCGCATTTTTTTTTCTTCCTGGTCCAAAGCAGGTTTGAACCCGCACCTCCAGGGTGGTACTCTACTGTGTGTTGTACTGTACTAGACTGTGCTGTGCTGTGCTGAATTGTGTTGTGTTGCGTTGTGTTGTGTTGTATTGTATTGTATTACTGTTTGTCACAACAGATTTCTCTTTGTGAAATCTGGGCTGCTCTCCCTAGGGAGAATGCATCGCCACAGTGCAGTGACACCAATTTTTTTTTCTGTCTACAAGTGTATCTGTCTCGCAATCAAAGCGGATTTTTCTACAGAACTTTGCCAGGGACAAACCTTTTGTTGCTGCGGGTTCTGTTATGTGTCAGTGTGATATGTGCATGCTGCACACAGGTCCTTAGTTATTGTCATCCAAATGGCTGGCACCCAGACCAACACTCCAGGTCCAGTGAAGGGGGGAGTAAAAATCCTGTTCCGTATACTTTCTCTTTTACAGGTCTGTCAGGTGAAAAGTTCGGTCAATCTCTGTTCTATCCACCAACAGAGCAATCTTTTCTGTGTACAATCAGATTTCTCTTTATCTGCACCTATCCATCTAAGAAGTATCTTTTACTCAAGGCAAAATACACCTCCTAGGCTATCATATGTTTAGAGCTGCTAGTGTTCTAATCCTTTTCCCGTGTACACGTATAGAGATGGTTACTATTACACAACCCATATTTATGTTTCACGGGCTATGGAGGCATAAACGTATCCAGCATGTACCCAACCCAGACAACCAAGACTACCTGAGAATGGCAGTAAAAAGTCATGTTTATGGGCTGCAACTCCCACATTCACTCCAATTTGCAAGTGGGCTTTCAAGTGTTTGACCATTTTATACCCTGCCATTTAGGCAGTCATGCTCCATTTCCAGGGGTGTGCACGCTGGTAATGTTTGTGTCTCTATAACCCACCCAATACTGACATGGATTATGGGATCTTTCACATGCGTACCTGATGTTCTGCATGTATACATGTACGAAGAAGGCTCAGACACAAGCAGGTCTGCACATATGGGAGACCGGACAAAAATCTCCATCCTTAACCCATCAAGAACAGCCAGGATTTGAACTCAGGACCCTTGGACTGAAAGTCAAGTGCTGTAATCACTTGGCTATCGCACCTATCATGGTCACACATCTCAATGCCCACTCCTACAAACAAGTGAACAAAGAAATGTTGCAGTCGTGAATGAAGATGAAGAAAAAAACAACAACCGGCCAATCAGCATCTCTACACAAATAAAAATGTAACGCTTGTATCTATACAACATTTACCACGAATCCCCCCCCCAAAAAACAAACAAAACAACAGAGTCTACCTCAGCAAAAGCAACTCTCTTTGGTGAGGGGGATCTGCTGCATCGTGTCAAGGGATCCACCAGTGCCGACTTGAAGGGGGATCTTTCCGGCAGTTTGATGACCGAAGTGCTCTCCTCATCATCAAACTGGCTCTCTGGAACCATCTGCACAGTCATCAGGGACAAACACACTACACAGTCATCAGGGACACACACACTACACAGTCATCAGTGACACACACCACAGTCATCAGGGACACACACTACAGTCATCAGGGACACACACTACAGTCATCAGGGACACACACACTACACATTCATCAAGGACATACACACTACACAGTCATCAGGGACACACACTACAGTCATCAGGGACACACACACTACACAGTCATCAGGGACATACACACTACACAGTCATCAGGGACACACACACTACACAGTCATCAGGGACATACACACTACACAGTCATCAGGGATACACACTACACAGTCATCAGGGACACACACACACATACTACACAGTCATCAGGGACACACACTACAGTCATCAGGGACACACACACTACAGTCATCAGGGAAACACGCACACTACACAGTCATCAGGGATACACACTACACAGTCATCAGGGACATACACACTACAGTCATCAGGGATACACACTACACAGTCATCAGGGACATACACACTACAGTCATCAGGGACACACACACACTGGACAGTCATCAGGGATACACACTACACAGTCATCAGGGACACACACACACACTACACAGTCATCAGGGACACACACACACACACTACACAGTCATCAGGGACATACACACTACAGTCATCAGGGACACACACACACTGGACAGTCATCAGGGATACACACTACACAGTCATCAGGGACACACACACACACTACACAGTCATCAGGGACACACACACACACACTACACAGTCATCAGGGACACACACACATTCCACAATCATCAGGGATACACACACACACTGCACAGTCATCAGGGACACACACACACTACACAATCATCAGTGACACACACACTACATAGTCACCAGGGACACATTATGGACAAGAAATATAAATGTCATGCCATCTTTGAACCCCAAAAGACATTCTGGCAACACACTGGGAAAGACCCAATAAAATCTTGCGGATCTGAAGGCTAAACAAAATAAACTATTCAGCATCTGGAAATAAGGTTCAATCTGGAAGACTTGCAACTAATCAAAAGTATCATTCATTTGTCTTTCTCTATGGTTACTCCAAATTTGGTACTGACAAAGTATTTCCAGAGAAAATGAGATTGTTAAAGCTTACAATGGACACAGACACACACAGACACACAACCGAAACACAGGATTATTACACAATCTCATGCTGTGTGTAAACACTTATGTGTGATCCAAAAATCACCACTGCCAAAAACAAACAAACAAACAACAACAACAAAAAACAAAAGAATCCCATCAAGAACAGCAACAACTAAACCCTTAAACACAAAACAGGAGATATCTCCTTACTTTGCAAAATGGAAGGAAAAAAAACTGGTCGTAGTTTTCATCAGAGATCATAAAATATTATATTATTAAATTACTATAGAAAAACAAATGTAGGGTGATTAAACAAATCTGAATACAAATGTAAAAAAACCCAAAAAACAAAACAAAAAAACAACAGCAAAAAACCCCAGAGAAAACAATAAAAACAAAACAATCTGATTCTATTGGAAAAAAACACAAACTTACCTCTGAGTACTTTCATCATCAGACATATCACTGCTTCGAGTGACTGCAAATGATGTCACACAACACAGTTGTAAACACACATATACGCATGCGCGTGCGCGCGCGCACACACACACACACACGCATACACACCCAACACATTTTTGTTAAATTGCACAAACACAAAAGTGAATTTCTTGTAAACAGTCAAAATCTTTTAACCTATAGTGACCATTAATGCAATTACAAATTTCAAGATTAAAAACTTCAAAGAAAGAAACACCAGGTGAATGCTTCATGTAATTATTATATATATCTGATCTCCCAAAATATGTATAATGTTGCCCAAACTTCCAAAATATCCTAGCAATCTGGAAACAGACAAATCATCATAACATCAATGTTTAGTGCATGTAACTATAAAAGCAAGTATGAAAACAACAACTGATTAATACTGGCTGGAAAAAGCAATATTTGGGTTTCAAGACATACTGTAAGGTATGTATGTTTTAGCTTATTATGCCTGGATCACTATCAAACACACAAGCATAAGTTATGTCTTTGACATTTGGTTTCTTTCTGTTTTCACTGGACCATCTTTTGTTTCAATACTGATCTTTTAGGTATTTCACACTATATGAAAACCATGCACCATGTACTTGTGTGCATGTTGTTTGGATCTGCGATGAGGGTGAACAAGTGTCTAATCTGCAACTTGGTGAAAGTTCATTTATTACTCGTGGACATGCAAATAAATCAGTAAAAATGTGTGTTCCATTCTCTCAGTAACACTCTTGTGCACATCAACTATTCTGTAATTCATGTCAGTATTCTGTGATTTATGGAAACTCAAGCATAACCAGCAAAACTATACCCCAAAACAGAGTATCACTGCAATGATGGTGGGTTAAAAACGGTCACACACACACAATTGTATATATGCCCATTCTTACTACGAGTGAATGTGTAAGTTGAAGCCCATAAACTCAGAAGATGAATCTGTGCAGCGCATAAATGGATCATATATTTACACAGCTCTTTTCACTGATAATAACTGATGGTCTATTAACCTGTTGTTATCTATTTACTTTAAGTGTGTATTTGTTGTAAACATGCTACATGTATGATTGTGCATGTGTGTATGGACTGATAGATGTGCAGCACATCATCTGTGCAAGTGTCTTGTGGTGAATTAAAGCTGGATCATCCAGCATGCATGGCGACACTGTAAAAAGACAAAAAGCATCTCCCAAGAATGTATCAGGCCCACACACGCAGTTTTTAAATTCACTGCTTGAAGATTGCTTATAAGAAATCACACGTTTTCTCAAGGCCCGACCAGCATAGGCCAAGAATCTGTTCCTTTTTTTATTTTTATTTAAATTTTTTTGTAGCAGATGTCATGTAGTGTATATGGATCAGTCCACAAGCTTTGAAAACCTCCCTGAAACTGAAACACACTCTGTCGACTATTTACTCACTCTGAGGAAGAAGTAAGGGCTGAGACGTGTCATCCTCAAGGGGGACAGTATCACCACCAGCGGCCTCTGCAGGGGCCAGTTCGTCATCAGTAGACGACACCGGCAGCGTGGCGACATCATCTTCACTACCACCACCCCCACCAAATTCCTGTGTCCCCTCATTAATGACGTCCGACACTGGCACTGTGGCCACACTGTCAGCTGGCAATTTTTTGGCTGCACGCCCCCTGCCAGTGGTGGCTGTCTGTACAGGCAGTGTGTCAGGTACAGGCAGTGTGTCGGGTACTGGCAATGTGTCGGCAATGGCCACAGTGTCAGCCACAGGCACAGTGTCCGGAATGGGAATGGTGGGAGCATTTTCGGCGATGGGCATGGTCGCATCTTCGCCCTTCGATTCGATGGCTAATGTTTCGTCACTCGTTCCTTCAGGTATGGGCAATGTGGCGTCTTCTGTTTTATTGTTGAGCGGCATTGTGGCGTCTTCGGTTGTTTCCTGAATCGCCAGTGTTGGAGCATCAGCCTTTGAATCCATAGGCATTGTGGCATCACTAGCATCAATAGGCATCGTGGCGTCACTGGCACTGACAGGTACTGTGGCATCAGTGGCACTAACAGGTACTGTGGCGTCAATGGCACTAACAGGTACTGTGGAGTCACCAGCACTGACAGGTACTGTAGCGTCACTGACACTAACAGGTACTGTGGAGTCACTTGCGCCAACAGGCATCGTGGCATCCTCCTCTTTCAGATCTGCATCCACTTTATTGTCTACCAGCATTGTGGCATCCTCCACAGCCACTGTTGCATCTCCACCCTCTGTCACGGCAGCTGCTTTGGCAGCCACTCTTCTACCACGTTTGTGGACAGCCTCCTGTTCCTCATCCTCAACAGCTACAGTGCCCCCTATTGCCTGAGTTGCGTCATCAAAGTTCACGTTCGCTTCAGCATCCTTTCCATCCTCACCTGAGTCTTCATCAGAGATATCACCATCATCGCACGCCAAGGTGGACATGGAGAAGAAACCAGACAGTTGAGGATCATCACCTTCGTTTTCAGGTTCGTTCTCATCCTCACTGTCGTCTGCAGTAGCATCTATCTTCTGTGTCTCCATGATGGTGATGGCTTTAATGTGTGACGCTTTGGGGTCTTCTTCAGTGTTCTCTTCATCTTTATTATCACTAATGTCATCTATTTTCTGTGTCTCCATAACGGACAGTTTTGACGTTTTGGCTGATTTCTGATTCTTATTTTCAGTGTCATCGCTGTCGTCATCTCCTGTGTCTTCAATCTTCTGTGTCTCCATTGTCATTAGTTTCTCCTTCTTCAATGACCCAACCTTTTTAATTTCGCTCTTTTTTTCACACTCATTGTCTCCCACATCATCTATCTTCTGAGTCTCCATTGTCGTTATTTTTGCCTTCTTCGATGACCTAGATTTTCTAGTTATTTCATTATTGTCGTTAGAATCCTCCTCCTCTGCATCTTCCCTCCTCTGTGTTTCCATTGCCAACACTTTGCCTTTAGCGTCTGTGGAGTTGCTGTCTGAATCAACCTCCATTTCATAGGCCTGTGTCATCTCAATGTCCCCTGTGCGTGCCCCACTTTTCCCCTTCCCATCACTGGCTTTGCCAGGAGACTTCTTAGGAGATCTTCCTTCACCCTGAAAATTGAGGCAAAGTCATGCAAGTAAGACCCAGACCTGCCGAAAACAACGCAGCAACAAAAGTTCTACAGACATTCATTCTTCAGGCATTGCCTTTATGTCGCATCACACTTTTTTAAGCTTGTGATGGTTCGGGCATTGCCTTTATGCCACATCACACTTTTTTAAGCTTGTGATGGTTCGGGCATTGCCTTTATGCCACATCACACTTTTTTAAGCTTGTGATGGTTCGGGCATTGCCTTTATGCCGCATCACACTTTTTGACTCACTTGTGTAAACAAAGTGAGTCTATGTTTTAACCCGGTGTTCGGTTGTCTGTGTGTGTGTGTGTGTGTGTGTGTGTGTCTGTGTGTCCGTGGTAAACTTTAACATTGACATTTTCTCTGCAACTACTTTGTCAGTTGACACCAAATTTGGCATAAAAATAGGAAAAATTCAGTTCTTTCCAGTCATCTTGTTTAAAACAATATTGCGCTTCTGGGATGGGCACAAAAAAATAAAGAATGAAGCCTATTATATGCAAACTGCATTTACTGTTATATTTATATTTTTTGTATTCTCTAAACTTGGCACTTTGATCTGATATTCTGACCCAACAGCTAGAGCAGTCATTATTATCATTTTTGGCTCAAACAGGAACTTCTTTTGCTAAGCATGGAAGCTTTATTTATTTTGCAAACGTTTTGGTTCAGATAGAAAAAAAGGGAAGTTACTATGTAATGCTAGCGGAGTTAATTTGCTTTAAACTGATCTTTCTCATCTTAAACATTACATTTTGAAACAAGAGAGGCAAGGCCTTCAAGACTCACTTGTGATGCACTTTTTAAAAAAAATGCAAGCTTTTTATGTATTGAGTATAATTTCAAAATGTAATGTTTAAGATGAGAAAGATCAGTTTAAAGCAAACTAAGTTCCCAGCAGAGTAATTTCCCTTGTTTTACTGCCGACACCAAAACGTTTGCAATAAATAAAACCTTCAACGCTTAGCAAAAGAAGTTCCTGTTTGAACAAAAAATGACAATAATGACAGATCTTTTGTTGGGTCGAATATCAGATCAAAGTGCCAAGTTTAGAGAATACAAAAAATATAAATATAACAGTAAATGCATTATACTCAATACATAAAAAGCTTGGATATATATATACATCACAAAACACACACTTGCTCTAACTACTTGCTACTCCTCAGCACAACAAAGAAAACTGTTCCCAAAAGCAACTTTCCGACGAGAGACATACACTCTTTGTCAGTGATTGTGAACTCTACCTTAGGGGACGGCCCACGATGAGGAAAGGCCTGTGTTACTGCTTCCATGTCCAGATCAGTTCCCAAGGTTTTGTCGTCCTCGTCAGAGGCGTACACCTGCGTCTCCTCTGCCGGGACGCCTTTGCTGCCTATGGCCTGCGTGGCTGCTCTCAGGATCGCCGATTCATTTTCCGTCTTGTCTGCAACAGATTTTCCTCTTTTTATGATATCAGCTTCTGTTATTTGTATGTGGGAGATGAGACGTTATGGCAACCTGTTAAACATCAGATACACTGATCACATCACCCCACTGACATAAGACAGAGGTTACAGGTCAGAATGCTGGTCATGTTTCTTTATTTGGACTTCTGCCTCAGTGGACTCTATTATGTTTTATTCAGCAAACATCAATGACTCCACTGAAAAGTGCACAGAAAGTTGTTAAGTGCACTTCCAACTCATGCCATCACCGTTTTCAATTCACCATGGTTCAATATTTAAGGGTTAATGGAATGCAAAAAAAATCCCAGAATACACCTTCTGACACCCATACGCTTAGGATCCCCCCTGCTTGAACCAAAACGTATGGCCAACGCAGTTTTTCTTACCAAGCCCTCTTTCTTTGGAATCAACTTCCTCAGCCTCTCCGCCACTCATCTTTGCTGCTTTCTTTAAAATCCAGTCTGAAGACCTACCTTTTCCCTCCTGAATAATTCTCAACAGCTCATCCCTTTCCAATATGAACTAAAATGACTATTAGTGAGTAAGTGAGTTTTGATAGTTTTAGAAATTGTTTGTTGTATTTTTGATTGTGTACTTTTACGATTGTGTGCTATAACTTGTGTGTGTGTGTGCGTGCGTGCGTGCATGTGTGCATTGTGTGTGGGGGGGGGGTAGGCTGGAGGGGAATAATTTTTTGATAATGTTTGGTATTTTGTGGTCAATTTCTTCCTTTTAGATATTTACATATGTGTTCTATTTGTAAATGCCTACGGCTTATCTTCAAGATTAGGCGTAAATGCTCAGAATAATAATAATAAAATCTGGGAAAGAAAAATCACCAGCAAATGTTATGTTTTGAGATGGAATGCATTCACCATACTGTCATCATCCTGAAAAATCCGTGTCTGAGGGGGCAGATCACTGGAGCCTTCATCGTCAGTCTCCGACCCTGATTCGGGCAGCACAAGGGTGGCTCCCACTGAAACAGCAGATGCCACATAAACAGGCATCAACAACAGTGGTACGGAGATACACACAACGCTGCATAAACAGGCATCAACAACAATGATATGGAGATACACACAACACTGCATAAACAGGCATCAACAACAGTGGTATGGAGATACACACAACGCTGCATAAACAGGCATCAACAACAATGATATGGAGATACACACAACACTGCATAAACAGGCATCAACAACAGTGGTATGGAGATACACACAACGCTACATTAACAGGCATCAACAACAGTGATATGGAGATACACACAACACTGCATTAACAGGCATCAACAACAGTGATATGGAGATACACACAACACTGCATAAACAGGCATCAACAACAGTGATATGGAGATACACACAACACTACATAAACAGGCATCAACGATGGTGATATGGAGACACACACACACATTGTACTGCACTGTTTTACTTTTTGTCACAACAGATTTTTTTATGTGAACTTCAGGCTGCTCTTCCCTGGGAGAAGTGTGTCACCACACTGCAGTACCACCATATGATTTTTTTTTTCTTATGTTTTTTTCTGCCTGCAAGTGAATTTGTTTTACTATCAAATTAGATTTTACTGCAAAATTTTTACCAAGGACAACCCTTTTAGCTGCCATGGTTTTTTTGTGTGTGTTGTAAGTGCATACTGCACACGGGACCTCAGCTTATTGCCTTATCCAAAGAACTAGCACCCAGACCACCACTCACGGACTAGCAGAGGGGGGAATAAAAATCCCGGTCCATATATGGGAATCGAACATGTGGACACTTGCTCCCTAGTGGGATGCTTTAACACCAGTGTTTCAGTGGTCTTCTGCTGTTCCTTGTGCAAGCAGCTAGCATGGGGCATCCAACATACTGATGTAAATTTGTATTTGCATTTCTTTTTTCTTTTTTTTTTTATCACAACAGATTTCTCTGTGTGAAATTTGGGCTGCTCTCCCCAGGGAGAGCGAGTCGCTACACTACAACTCCACCCCCCTTTTTTTTTTCCCCCTGCATGCAGTATTATTTGTTTTTCCTATCGAAGTGGATTTTCCTACAGAATTTTGCCAGGAACAACCCTTTTGTTGCCATGGGTTCTTTCACGTGTGCTGAGTGCATGCTGCACACAGGACCTCGGTTTATCGTCTCATCCGAATGACTAAATGCTAAATGGCAGATAAATGAGCAGTTACAGTGTAACTTCATACTGGTGCTTTCTCAATGATAAGATATACATGAAAAAAAATTCAGACAAGACAAAAAACAATTGACTGGCGATAAATCTGAAGAAAGGCAGACAGATTTAAACTCCCTTTTTTTTAAAAATAATTTTTTTTATTATAATTTTTTAGAAAGCAACTGCAAAACAAGTTCTCACAACCCTTCACAAGAACAGTAAACTTCTCTATTAGAAACGATGTGATGATAACCTCACCATCTAACGGTTTCTTCAAGAACTCTGGAGTGTCCATGATTGAGAAAGGATTGCCTGCCACAGATCCACTCGCCTCACCGTTAGACCCTGAAACAATTGTGGCATGCGGTTTGAATGTCACAAGCATAGCTGAAAAATACAGTTATGTGCATCCATATTCTTAATGCTTATAGGGATTAATATGGTAATAACAATAATCATCATCATAATATATTCACATAGCACTTTCTAATATCTCTAAGCTCATATAAATACTTGAAAATGTTTTGTGTTTATTCAAACTGAGTTTTAGACTAGTTTTATATGCTGGTCTGGACAACAGAAACTGTGCAGAAATATATCCCTTATAGCAAGTAAGGAATGTATGTAATCTAGAACTAATCTGATGAAGAATATGTCCAATAATTTTCATTTACAAAAAAATTATGTATCATAAAAGATGAAAGTCAATTATTTGAAAGAACTCTAAAAATTCAAGTTCAAAAAGGTTGTTTTTTTTTAAATAATTATTTTTATTTCCCTTACCAGTTTTTTTAATTCCTGCCAGTTTGCTTGCTCCACTGTCATATGGCTGAAATCAAAAACATTTCCATGGGTTGTAAATGACCAAACTATACCTTGACTACCTCTTGATCATCACTGATGTGATTACATACCCTGCTATTACTGAAGCTATTTTTGTCCTGACTGCACAACTATCACATGCAACAGGACTTAATACAAGACTCTTCGCTGTCCAGTCAAATTCACTCTATTTGTATTGTGACAGTCATTTAATCTAAATACTGTTTAATCCAAGTTTCTAACTGAAAAAAATCGTTATCACACATGGAAGTTACATCATTTCAGGGGGTGTTTCAAGGCAAGGTCAACAGTCCTGAGCTGACAGGAAACCCAACAAAATTGCCAGTAACAGGAACAGATGTTCAATTCTTTTCATAAAGATATCATGAGTCCAAGGTAAATCATTCACAAAACATTTCATGCAAACTGTGAGATAATCACTGATCCTTTCTTTTGTGGGAAAACTGCACAATTTTCCTTTCTGTTTTTGGTTTTCTTTTTTTGCACTTAATAAAACTTTGCTGGGTCTCCCTCCACTTCCCCAACCTACAAAACACGAAGTAAACCTGAACATACTTTCAGTATGATGACTGGCCGCTGTGGTGAAGTGGTTTACCTTGCACACTGACAGCTGGGAAGATACTTGTCGGAGTCCCACTAGAGGTCTTTTTTTCCTCTTTTTTGGCTTGTGGCTAGCTCCTATCTAACGCTGAGTGTGCTTTAGGCTCAAATTGTTTATATATTGTTGTTTTTTTTTTGTTTGTTGTTGTTATAGTGGAGTGATGGCCTAGAGGTAACGCTTGGGCCTAGGAAGTGAGAGAATCTGAGCGTGCTGGTTCAAATCACGGCTCTCCGCCGATGTTTTCTCCCCCTCCACTAGACATTGAGTGGTGGTCTGGACACTAGTCATTCAGATGAGACGATAAACCGAGGTCCCGTGTGCAGCATGCACTTAGCGCACGTAAAAGAACCCATGGCAACAAAAGGGTTGTTCCTGGCAAAATTATGTAGAAAAATCCACTTTGATAGGAAAAACAAATAAAAACTGTATGCGTAAAAACTGTAGTGTAGCGATGCACTCTCCCTGGGGAGAGCAGCCCGAATTTCACACAGAGAAATCTGTTATGATAAAAAGAGAATTACAAATACAACACAATACAAATGAATAGACTGGGACCAAACAGTCGAAGATTATCCACTCCACAGCTCTGTCTTTGGGAGTGTTGCTCAAATTTCCCCACCCAACACTGCAGGTGTCTGCACCACTCAGCCTGGTTGATGCTAAGAAATACAAGAGCACAGCCATGCCAAGCAGTCCCAAACCTAAACAGGATCCCCACTGTAGTTTCTTTATCATCCTCATGAAAAACAAAGAAAAGGAAATGTCCAAAATTCTGTGTTCAGTACAGTGATAACTTTTTTCTGGGATGGTTATCCTTGATTACACAACAAATCGTGTGCTGCACACAGACGCACACAAATTGTGACAGACAGGCAGCACCTGGGTGGGCTGCAAGATGTCACTGCTGGCATCACTGGCATAGTCCTCTTCATCGCTCTGTGCACACAGCACCGTGCCAGACTGCCGGTTGGAGTTCTGGTCTCTCTGCACAAAAGGGTCTATCTTCTTCGGTGAGTCCGTTTTTTCTTCTTCAGTCTCTGACCCGCTACCCACACCTGTCTCAGTCTGCAAAAAATGTCTGTATCTTATGAGCGACAAATAAAATGGAATTGTTTACTGCTTTCTCTCCTCTAAACAGTTTAGTATTCATCACAGTCTGAAAATACAATAAAAATATATTTTTTAAATTCAACCTTGACTTATATTTTCCCTCTTCAAACAGTTAAATATTTTCTACATTTTGAAAGAGCAACTGTCAGGTTTTGGGAAGCAGTGCTTATGATCGTATCATTTTCAGCTTTTAAGTATGAACTCAGAAGCAATACAAAATGATGTCAAAAGTCATGACAGAGACAAGCTGCAAAAGGTTCAGTCCTAGCATACCTAGAAAAGATGCAACATAAAGATCCCATAGCCTTTGATGGTCATAGAGGCAGTAAATTCATATTCACTGTGTCTACGGCTCAGCATAGAAAGGCAAGGTCCAATCCTCTCTTTCTGCCACTTCAACCATCCCCAACTGAAGTCAACCCAGTGACAGGCGCAATAGCCGAGTGGTTAAAGCGTTGGACTTTCAATCTGAGGGTTCCGGGTTCGAATCTCGGTGACGGCGCCTGGTGGGTAAAGGTTGGAGATTTTTACGATCTCCCAAGTCAACATGTGTGCAGACCTGCCAGTGCCTGAACCCCCTTCGTGCGTATACGCAAGCAGAAGATCAAATACGCACGTTAAAGATCCTGTAATCCATGTCAGCGTTCGGTGGGTTATGGAAACAAGAACATACCCAGAATACACCCCCCGAAAGCGGAGTATGGCTGCCTACAGGGCGGGGTAAAAACGGTCATACACATAAAAGCCCACTCGTGTACATACTAGTGAACGTGGGAGTTGCAGCCCACGAACGCAGAAGAAGGAGAAGAAGAAGAAGTCAACCCAGTGACACCTGGGTGAAGTGTGGAAAATTAGAGAAAAAGTGCCTTTTTGGAGGACACAACACCATGCCAAAGGGGACCTAGCTCTGATTACTGGGTGATCACTGGATCAGATGTCCAACACCTAACCAATTCAGCCATGCCACATTTATTTTAAGTCTTTAAAAATGTTGCAATGTTAACAATTACTCTCCCAAAGTAAATCAGCCTGAAAACCACTTTTACAAGAACACCAGTTCAACAAACTGTGGAGGTGAACAGCTATACATGATGCCCTGTCTGTGACAGGTGGTGACGACATATCTAAACAACCACAGTGAATGTACACCTGACACACCTTAACGACCACGAAGTATGTGCACCTGATGTACCTCAACAACCATGGTGTGTGTGCACCTGATATACCCTAATGACGACAGTGAATGTGCATCTGACATACCTTAATGACCAAAGAGTATGTGCACCTAATTTACCTTAATTTTAAACCCGGAAGGGTAAAACCGCCGAACCTTAATGACCCTAGTGAATTTTCCCCCGGAAAATACCTTAAGGGACCCTAGTAAATTGTGCACCTAAACATACCTTAAAGACCCTAGTGAATGTGCACCTGCTTTAACCTTAATGCCCCCGGGTAAAAAGGGGGGCCCCCCTGAAACCCCCTTAAGACCCTAGTAAATGTGAAACCTCCCCCAAAACCCTAATGACCCTAGTGAATGTGCACCTGCAAAAAACCTTAAAAGCCCCTAGTGAATGTGCCCCGCCCAAAACCTTAACCCCCCTTTAGTGAATGTGAAAAAAACCTGACTTTCCCTTAATGCCCCCAAGGTGAATGTACACCTAAACTCCCTTTAAAGGGACCCTAGTGAAGGGTGCCCCCTGACATACCTTAATGACCCTAGTGAAGGGGCACCTGACAAAACCTTTAAAATGCCTAGGAATGTGCACCTGACAAAACCTTAAAATCCCCCAATTAAATGTCCCACCTGACATAAAAAAAAAAAAAACAAAAAAAAAAAGAATGGGGGGGGGGAACCTGAAAAAACCTTAACACAACAGTGAAGGGAAACCCCCTGTGAACCTTAAGGACCCTAGTGAATGTGCACCTAAACATATTTTAAAGACCCAGGGGAAATGTGCCCCCGCCCTCCCTAAATGCCCAAAAGAGTAGGGGCCCTAGAATACCCTTAACTAAAACCCAGGAATGTAAAAACCCTGATTTTCCTTTAAATTTGCCCAATGAATGTAGGTTTATGTACCAAAATGACCCTAGTGAAGGGCCCACCTGATATACTTTAATGACCCCCCGGAGAAAGTGCCCTGAAAACATACCTGGACAACCATGGGAGTAATACCCCTTGACCCCCCAAACAACCACAAGAGTATGTGCACCGACATCCCTTAAAAACGCCATAGGTGTATTTTTTTTTTTCATTTGACATCCGCAAACAACCTTTCCCCTTCTGGCCCTTTAAAAGCTCATAGGCGTACTTTTCCGGGGGACAAAAACCCCAGCAAAAAAACCCGGGGGGAACAGCAAAAAAAAAACCCACAAAACCATGTTCCAATTAAAAAAGACGATAAAAAATTTAATGGAAAATATTTAATTTTTTTTATATTTTAATTGTTTTTGGGTTTGTTTTTTTTTTTTGAATTGTTTTTTGGAAAGGGGCTTAATGCCCAAAAAAAACTGCTGGGGTGGAGAGACGGGGAAAAAACAGAAAAAAGAAAAAGTAAAACCTGAAAAAAGCACGGGCAAAAATGGACAAAAAAAAACCATTCCCCAGGGGCCCAAAGGCTTTGGGGGGGAAACAAAAACCCGGGGGGAATTCAGGAATCTGGTAAACCCTTTTGCCCCCCCCCGGGGCCCCCCCCCCCCCCCCACCCATTTGATTTCTTTCCATACATTATGGGAAAAGGGGAAAAAGGAAAACACGGGCTTTGCTTGCGCTTTTATAAACCCCCTTTTTTAAAGGGCAATAAATTTGGGAAATTTCCGATAAAAGGGGACTTAAAAGGAAATTTAAAGATTAAAAAACCCAACAGCATGTTTTTTTCAGCAGGGGAGTTTGGTTTAAAAAACTATAATTTTTTGGGGAGGAGTTTGTATTATACCCCAAATTTTTGGGTGGTTTAAAATACTTCCCCAGGGTTCCCAAAAACCTGATGAAAACTGGGGCCTAGGGTTTTTCTCTTTTTGGGCCCAAAATTTTTTTCGCGGGGCCTAAGAAAAAAAATGGAAAAACCCGCCCCCCCCCCCCTTAGTCTGGCCCGCTTTGGGCCAAAAAAACGCCCTCCCGTTTAATAAGCGCGGGAAACCATTCCGGGCCAAAAAATTGAAAAGCCCCATGGAACCAGGGGCGGGGATACGCGGGACGGAGGGGGGGGCATTGGGAGTTTGCCCATGGAAAGATATGTAAACCCCAAAACCCTGGATATAAAAACAAACTCCCCCCTTTTGTGCCAATATCCTGTCCATGTCAAACTGATGAAAATTTTTTTAAAGCAAAGGGGGGGGCAACCTACTGGCGTATGGGGACCCCCTTGAAACTGAGACGGCAGGTTACCGCGAAAAGGAAACCCCCTTGGAACCGCCCAGCCCTGGTCAAACGGAAACCCCGGAGGTAAAATTTTTGATGAAGGGTTTCCCCCGACCGCCAAAAGGTTTGGCCCCAAAGACATGCGCAGTGGAAAACCGAGTGCGGGAAAAAGCAGCCGAAGTAGCTAGGGGCCCCATTTCCCGTGAGTTTCTGGGATTAAGAAAAACGGGGTTTCCTTTTGTTGCATGAGAGTGGGGCCTCTACGAATGATTTGGGGAAACCCCAGGGGGAAAAATGGTCCCTGCAGCGATATCTTTCTTGTAATTCCATTGAGGAGATGAGAAGGCGCCTCTGAGAAGAACGCCTATGGCGACGACCTATTGCAATAGTATCTTGAGGCAACCGAACGGGGCAGAGATGCCTATCTTCATCATCTTGTGCCAGAATATCCGACCAAGTCTGACCCTCAGAGAGGGGGAAGGGACCTCGGGGTCTTGGTTCTTAGCCAGAACTCTGGAGGAAACGAAGAGTGATGGAACCATCTCATGTGGAATGCTAGATCTTGTGGCATACCACTAAAGACCATGAATCTCACTTCTACGACGGCCCGTGGCCAGCAACAGAAGGAAAGTGGTCTTGAGAGTGAGCAGGTCAAAAGGAATAGTCCCCAATGGCTCAAAGGGCTGTTTTCGAATGAAAATCCAGCACCAGGAAAAAGTCCCAGGGGGGCACTCTTCTGGGATTCCTAGCTTCCTTCAGAGAGGCGCCCCTAGCCACTTCTCTGAGCAGGAAATCAGCTTCAAAAGCGGGACCACCTAGCTGTTTGATAGTGGTACAAATGGCAGACCTGTACCCTCTCACAGAACTAGCAGACAGGTTGAGAACCGAGGAGCAGTGAGCCAAAAAGTTGGCCCGCTGCATGCTTGTAGCGGTTAGTAGGGGAATGTTCTGAGCTGTACACCAACTCAGCCATTTTCTTCCATTGAAAGTCATACAAAGTCTCTGTTCCTCCCTCCTGGCTTTGGAGACTATGGAGAGGAGGTCGGAGGAGGCACCCCCCTTGGTCAGCGCGGCGGACACAGAGGCTGACCGAGGGGTGGAGTACTTCAATGGTGATGCTGACAGATCCGCTCGCCACAGCAGCCACACGTGCAGGTGGAGCATTTGAGGATTGGAGTTGAGGAATGCCGAACGAGGCTGCCTCAGCAGATGAGGTTTGGTTCTCAGTTCAGTGGTGGAACATGTGTCAGGGACTGAAGGACCGGAACCAGGGCTGGGCTGGCCATTTCGGCGCAATGAGGATCATCTGCGGGCGTTTCCAAACCTGGCTTTCCGTATCACCTTGGACAGGATTGGAAAGGGAGGAAACGCGTAGGCAAATCAGGACTGCTCCAGTCTAGAGAGAGAGCGTCCACTGCCCATGCTTCTGGGTCGGCGACTGGAGAGACGTAAGTGGGAAGTCTCTTGCTGAACCTTGTCGCAAAGAGGTCCACCATCGGCCGGAACCACTGTTCCCACACTCCTGCAGGGTGTCCTTGTCCAGGGTCCACTCTGTGTGTATGACACTCTTGGACCTGCTGAGAGCATCTGCCAAAATGTTGTCTTTCCCTGCTATGTGTCTCGCTGAAAGTGCAATGCCCTTGCTGTGGCACCAACGGAGGAGAGCCTCGGTCCGCAGAGAGAGGTCCTGCCGAGTGCGCTCCCGCCCCCTTTGTTCACGTACAAGCGACTGTTGTATTGTCCGTGTACAAGCGAATGGCTCTTGCCTTTGGCCTCCGCTATGAAGTGCTGGAGAGCCCTGCAAACCTGCCTCCAGTTCCAGAACATTGGATGTGGCATAGGCGCTCCTCGGGGACCAAGTCCCCTGCTGCATGGAGTGAGTCCATGTGGGCTCCCCAGCCCATGGAGGAGGCGTCTGTGAATAGTGCCACCTGAAGAGTAGGTGGGGCTATGGGCACCCCCCTGTGTCAGAAGAGGGTGGTTAACCACTCTGATGTCACCTCGAGGAACCACTCGCCCAGACATATCCGGGTATCCCCATGACTGAGTGCTCTGGGAACCACCGTAGCCTGAGTGCCTCTTGAAGAGGGCGCTTGAGAACCCTGCCCAGAGGGATGAGAGGTGCCATGGGCTCCATCATGCCAGGAGGGAAGAAAGTGTCCGCGCCGTAGCTTGTGAGGAATGGCGGCAAGTGGTTGAGGAGGCCTGCAGACGGTCCCCACCGATCTGGGCGTCGGAGAGACTATCATGGACCGCGAGTCGAATCTCATCCATAGAAGTCGAAAGGGACTGGCTCGGGGACAGATCGCATTTCTCCTGGTTCGTGATGAAGCCCAGTTGGGAGCACAGGTCTAGAAGTCTGGCTGTATGACTCTGGCACAGAGCCTGTGACTGGGCAGAATAAGCCAGTCGTCCAAGGTACACACAGAGCCGAATGGACTCCGACCGGACGATTGACACCAATTCCCGCACCACCTTGGTAACAGGAAAGGGGCAAGGGACAGACCAAATGGGAGGGCAGAGAACTGGAACACTCTGTCCCTCCACACGAACCTCAGGTACCGGCCGGATGCCGGGTGGATGAGGATATGGAAATAAGCATCTTTCAGATCGATGGACGTCGCCCAATCTCCCGTTGCATGGTCTCCCGAATCTGTGCCTGTGTGTCCATCTTGAATTTCATCTTGTGGGAGGAATCTGTTGAGGGGGGACTGGTCTCCAGGACTGGTCTCCACCCTCCGGAGACTTTTGGAATCACGAACAACCGGCCGTAAAAACCGGGGCCCGGGTCCGAGAGTTGAGATATCGCCCTATGAGGAGTAGGTGCGATATCTCTTTCTCTAAGACGCTCCTCTGCTCCATCGAGCTGGGCACACTAAGGAGGAGGAGGGATTTTTAAAGAGGGGGGGGGGTTTCCCCCCCCCAAAGGGGAGCATGTCCCCCGGGGCCCCTAAGCACCGCCACAACCAGTCGTTGGGGTCCCAGAGCAGCCACTGATGCGCGTGCCGGGGGGAAAGGGGGGGGGGGGTTTCCCCTTATTTTGGAGGGGCTGAACGCGGGGGTTTGCTGAATCGGGGCCCAGTCTTTGGGGGGTGCTCCCTTTTCGGGCCTTTGGGGCAGGGCCCGGGAACGGCTTGGACCCAGGGAGGTGTTTTTTTTTCCTTTTGGGGCCGCTGATTCTGACACCCCGGGCTTTGGCTTAGGGGGGCGAGGTAAATGGAGGAGCCCGGGTTTGGGGGGTCTTTTTTAAAAGGCATAAAACCCTGGCCCCCCCTGGGGGATTGGGCAAAATATGAGGCCCCCTCCCGGTTTGTCTTTTTGCCCTGTGTGACAAAAGGGCGGCGCAACGGGCCCAAAAAGAGGGAGTGCGGGCTGTGCTGGGAGGGGGCCGCAGAGCAGCCCTCTCCTCTACTGGAATGTTAGAGAGGCGGGAGAACAGCATCCCGCCGCGCTAGCACCGTATTGAAGTGAAGGCTGGTAGCTGCTGCGTTCTGCAGCTGCCGTGAGACCCGACGCAACTCGACTTGCCAAAAGTGTTTAACCTCGGGTCTGAGAGAGGCCAGGCCGCCAGGCAGAAGAGGAGACTCCGTGTCCTGCTGAACTGGACGTCGTTCCACAGCTCATTGGCTCTGTGGAGGAACGCGTCAAAGAACGGTATAAGCCGTGGACACCTCGAGGACAGGCAGCGGCGGCCAGTTTGTCCCACTCTGCAAATCTCTTAAAGGAAGAGTAGCTGAGGTGGGGAAGGTGGTGCGCTGTGAGACCAACATCCTGTCTGTGCGGAGGGCTCTGCTTCCCTGTAGGCAGGGTGGTTCCTGTGTGTACCAGGACCACACTCCTCCCTTGGAGGGATCTTTAAGGAACTTGCCTGGGGCAAAAGCGCCCGGGGCAGAGAGTGACTCCCTGCCTGGAGGAGGGATGGAAGAGCACCCCTGACGGTGCGGGCTGGCTTATTAAGCCACTCCTGAGCCATTTCTGGCACTCTGAGTCGCCTTGTGGTTCTGGAGTTAGAGTCACCTGACCGTAGGAGGGTTAAGGGTGACAAAGTTGCCTGAGGGACTGATTCAGCATGTGTGACCCTATTGGGGAGGGTCAGTTCGAGCTCGGCAAAGTCCGAGTTTGGTTCAGGCTGGTCCCTAGGGAGGCGCTGGGCTCCTCTGTGCAACTGGGATGGGGGCGAAGAGTGCTCATCTGCTTGTTCGCCTCATCCGAAGACAGGGGCTGTCCTTCTTGTTCACAGTCCATCCCCTGCTGGGGTGCCATCCCAAGGGATGATACCCACGGGGGCGCGTCCTGTGGGCTGTGGTCAGCCAGCGGGATGAGCTGGGGCGATCCCGAGCAGGGAAACCCCGGGCCCCCCGGGTTTTGTCCTTGAACCCCCGAAAAAAAGGGGGGGAGTGTGTGGACCCCCTAGGTCCAAAACCCTGCCTTTGGGGGGTGGGTGCCACAAACCCTTTTCAGGGGAGAGCGCCAGGACGCCAGAGGGAAAACCCAAAAAGGTGCTGTGAGGGGGGCCCAAAAACCCACTCAAACTCCCTTTTAGGACCCCAGGGCTGGGTAGGGGGGGAACAGCACTCCCACGGGCTGAGCAGGGGCCCCCAGCCCGCCGTCGGGCCCGAAAAGGAGCCGAGTGGAAACCCTGGCGGTCAAACCCGGCCCCTGCCCGGCAAAAGGACCCTTCCCGGGGTGTAGTGTTAAATTATGGGGTCGAGGAGCTCGACCTGCCCCAACCCCAGGAGTCAATCCCCCTTTCGGGGCTGTGTTGTCACTTGTGGTTGTTTCTGGGTTTTGGGTTTCCGGGGGGGAGCGGGGCCCGGGGTTTGACCCGGGGCTCCCGGGAACCCACGCCTGCACCATAGGTGCACCCCAGTACGGGTAGAATCGGGGGATTCCACCCGTGGGCACAGCCATCCCGTGACCCCCAGCCCCAAGGGTCGCTGGTGCCCTTGAACCTCGTTGAAGGGAAAAACCTGGCCAAGTCGGAAGGGAGGTTCAGGTCCGACTTGGGTGTCAGACAGCGCCGAAAGGCCGGCGGTCTGACTGCCCGGAACCGCCTGACACCGCGGGACTCCCCCAGCAGGGGAGACCGGCCGGCTAGCGGGGAGACCTGCAGAGCAGGTTGCCACAGCGCCCAGAATCCCCCTCCCGTGGGGAGACCTGGGGTGGCTTGGCCCGGGGTGGGCTAAGTGGAGGTCCCCCCCCGGAACCCAAATGTTTTTCTCCCCCAGGAGGAGGTGGGGGAGGGGGGTCGACCGAGAAGGGAGGAGGGGAAACAGCACTGGGGCCCCTGAGGGCCGTCTCCGTGTGGGGGACCCGGGTAACCGGCGGGGGGCGGCCTCCCCTTGGGAGTCCGCACCCAGCTGCGTGCTACTCCCCCTTCCACCCGCCTCGCGCTGGGACACTTCGGGAGGTGACGCTCGAATCCCTTTCCCCCCGGTCCACTTCATGACCGTTTTATCGGACGGCGTCCCCTCCGCGATCAGCGTCTGCCAGACGCATCGCCGCGGTCCTATCGGGAGACATCATGAGCTCCGGGCCTGGGAGAGTCTCTTGGCGAGTATCTCTGCCAGCATCATGATCCCTGCCTTCGTAGGATGGCAAAACGAGGCATGGTACCGCGCGTAGCACCCAGCGAACAATTCGATCCCCCAACAGAGAAAGCGAAAGACAGGATCGACTCAGAGGTAGACTAAATACGAAGCAATCGAGGGGGCCGAGTCGAAACGAGTACACAGAATGTAAGCACAATATACATGCAAGCCGCATACAACAAAATAAGGCCAATGAAACGCTCTAATAGCCAAAAAAGCGTTAGACGAGACAGAGCGAAAACCTGACAAGATGGCGTGGGAGAGCCTTGCGCCAAAGGAACTGATTCAGTGCTTATAGCTGTTAGAGGCGTTTGATTGGCTAAGAGCGGGCCGAGACTAAGAGGGGCGTCTTTTCACTGTTAGCCGCGCGAAATTTGGCCAAACAGAGCAAACCATAGGCCTAGTTTGCATCAGTTTGACATGGTACAGTATATGACACCAAAATATATATATATATTGGCCACACACAACAGATTGAAAAGAATAATTATAAAAGTCATTTTGAACTCCAGGCTATGTCAATAAAAGGCCTGTGTCAGGAGTTTCCAATCCTATTATTACTGTCAATGGACAATCTGTGTTAGGATATAGTGCTGTTTAGACTAATGTGGAACAATTTGCATTAGGATACAGTTAATACTATTTTAGACTCCTACTGAACAAAGTGCTTGGGAGATAGTTTATGCTATACAGACTAACATAGAATAATGTGCAATCAGGGACTGTTTAGACTAAGACAGAACAATGTGCATTTGGAGAAAAGTAATACTATTTAGACTAATTCTTTAAATATTCAATACATTTGGACTAAAACAGAACAATCTGCACTATGAGATTGTAAATAGTGTTCAGAGACTTATAAACAATCTGAATATATTAGGAGATAGTCAATACTGTGTAGACTGAATAGTAAATACAGAACAATCTGACTTTAGTTGACAGTTAATTCACTTCACACACACACACACACACGCAAACATACACACACACACACACATTGGCACGCGCACACGCACACACACATGCACGCAATCACACACACACACATTGGCAGCGCACACGCATACACACACACGAACAACAACAAACCTTTCCTCGTTTGGTTTTGTTGCGGCTGCCTTTATCGAAGATCAAATGACTGCCACTCTTGACGGTGATGCAAGCATGTTCTTTGGACAACGACTGGAGAACAAAAAGATTTGACCACTTCTTATTGCTTGGTAACGAACAATTCAAACTCCAGTCTCATTAAAAAAACAAAATAAAACAAAAATAACTATTCATAAAACCTTTGTGGGATCCCTTAAAAAATGAATAAGATCAGTAACATTCATTATAACATCATCTTCTATTTACTGGTTTTGTTCTCTATGCCTGCATGCATTTACACATAACTGTGTATGTGGGTGATGTGCATACATCCTCATGGTATGCCTGTGTTCTCCTACCCTTGTGGAATGTCACACTGCGTTTGTGCATGTGCATGGTTGCATGAGTGTGTCTGTATATGTGTGTGTGTGCGCATGTACTTTATGTATTTGTATTTCTTTTTATCACAACAGATTTCTCTGTGTGAAATTCGGGCTGCTCTCCCCAGGGAGAGCCCGTCGCTATACTACAGCGCCACCCATTTTTTTGTATTTTTTCCTGCGTGCAGTTTTATTTGTTTTTCCTATCGAAGTGGAATTTTCTACAGAATTTTGTCAGGAACAACCCTTTTGTTGCTGTGGGTTCTTTTATGTGTGCTAAGTGCATGCTGCACACGGGACCTCAGTTTATCGTCTCATCTGAATGACTAGCGTCCAAACCACCACTCAAGGTCTAGTTGAGGGGGAGAAAATATCGGCGGCTCAGCCGTGATTCGAACCAGTGTGCTCAGATTCTCTCGCTTCCAAGGCGGACGCGTTACCTCTAGGCCATTACTCCACATCATTACTATGTGATAACCAGTATTTTATCATTGTAAATGGGAGGTATGCGTGACTATAGACCTTTGCCAAATACTGGTGGATGAAATGTCTGAAAGTGACATCGTTCAATAAGACATGTAGAAATCAAGTTTGTATGTGCTGTGTGCATAGTAAACTGCACTAACACTTTAGCCAGATGAGCTGGAACACATGCTGTGGCATGTGTCAGAACTGAACCTGATTCCACGGAGAAATATGATACAAGAGTTATACAAGTGGATACAAAGACTCATTCATGTCTGTACTCAAGGCATCTTGGATTGGAAAACCAGACAAAAAATTTGTTGACAGCAGAAAAAATGTATTTCCTTCTTGACTAAAATTTCTTTTTTTTTCTATATATTCGTACACAACACATAAATGTGTGTACACACACATAAGAAAAAATATGCACCAACATAAAAAAGTTACTGACAACCTTCTTTCGAATTTAAAGTCTGACATCCAGCCAACCAGAGCATAATCTTTTTTTTTCTATAGAAATTCACCTAAACTGACATGTACAGTTTTCCATCCATTCAATACAGGACACACACACACACACTACACACACACACTTACCTTGGAAGGAATGCAGATCTGGCAAGACTCATGTCTTCCGATGATGTTCTCACCTGAAAACGAATGGCATTTCCAGTCACAATAAAATCTTGGACATACATAGACATCACACCAGTGACTTCAAAAATCACAAACTGAAGAACTGAACACAACAAGCAGAGTGTAAAGGATGTTCCACACGCACTGAATGATATACGTGTTCATGGACTGTTGTTTAAGAACTAACACACCTTTTCCTGAGATGGATGACCTAAGACCTGAGTCTTTAAATCCTCTTTCTTCTGCGTGGGCTTTTACGTGTATGACCCGTTTTTTACCCCCGCCATGTAGGCAGCCATACTCCGTTTTCGGGGGTGTGCATGCTGGGTATGTTCTTGCTTCCCATAAACCCACCGAAATGCTGACATGGATTACAGGATCTTTAACGTGCGTATTTGATCTTCTGCTTGCATATACACACGAAGGGGGTCAGGCACTAGCAGGTCTGCACATATGTTGACCTGGGAGATCGTAAAAAAAAATTCTCCCACCCTTTACCCACCAGGCGCCGTCACCGTGATTCGAACCCGGGACCCTCAGATTGACAGTCCAATGCTTTAACCACTCAGCTATTGCACCCGTCACTGAGTTAAATCAATTCTCTTCCTGCATTCAGATTGAAACGAGATAGATCGTATTGTTTTGTGCTGTGTTGAAAAGTGCTGCGTTGTGTTGTATTTCTGTTTTGTCACAACAGATTTCTTAGTGTTAAACTTGGGCTGCTCTCTCCAAAGAGAGCACATCACAACAGTGCAGCACCACCCTTCTTTTCTTTCTTTTTTTCTGTCTGCAAGTGTTTTTGTTTTACTATCAAAAAGGATTTTTCTACAGAATTTTGCCAGAGGCAACCCTTTTGTTGCCATGGGCTCTTTTACATGCGCTAAGTGCATGCTAAAAACAGGAATTCTCGTTTTTTATTATCTTATCCGATTGACTAGCAACCAGACACACTCAAAACTAGTGGAGGAACAGAAAATAGCAGTGAACGTGGGATTTGACCCCATGCGCTCAGATTCTCTCGCTTCATGGGCCACCACTCCACAGATAATCAGCCTTGTGGTAAGTCAGTATTAAACCCCTTAACTTCTTGTCATGCTGTGAATGAATATATGACAGGAGTCAAAATATC
This sequence comes from Babylonia areolata, assembly GCF_041734735.1. Classification (NCBI taxonomy): domain Eukaryota; kingdom Metazoa; phylum Mollusca; class Gastropoda; order Neogastropoda; family Buccinidae; genus Babylonia; species Babylonia areolata. The sequence continues at coordinate 50,241,252 of NC_134878.1, forward strand.
AAAGAGTATTTTTAATCATTCAATGCACTAAACAATCGGCCATTGGTTGGATCAACAACAAAAGAGTGTGTGTGCACAAAGAGGATTACCATTTGTTGACTATATATGTGGCAGCTATGCGTCTACGTTTCTGCAGTATATATTACACTGCTGCTGTGTATGCTTGTCAGTGAAGGGCTGTAACCTCAGAGTGGAGAGAGATTACAGGTCAGGATGTCAGCCACCAATCTGGATTTGGAATTCTTCCTCTCAGGACTACACTGCTTTAGCACAGCAAAATCAATGACATCACCAACATGTTCACACGAATCACAGAAAACATGGTTAAAAGTGATGCGCCACTGATCTCACTTCACCAAGGTTCAGCAACTAAAGGGTTAAAGCGCATTCCTTTACCAGGTCTCACCTTCATACACAGGGTATTCTTTATTCTGAAGACCCTTTTGTTCCAGAACAATTAGATGAGCAACCTGAAAAATGAATGAAAGATGTGATTTGTGATCATCATCATCAAATCATCACAAGCACAAACCATTTGATACTTATCAACCTAAAGTCTAAACTGGTATTAGATATATACTGAATCAGATTATTCTTTTCATTCAGCAGGACATCTTTGGACTGTTCTTTTGTTCTTTTAATTTTAACACTGAACAGACCGTATGAAACAATACTGGATTTGGACTTAACAGAAACATATTTGTGACAAAAAGATTACCAGAGACATATGCGTGACAAAGATTACCAGTACGTCACATGTACAATGATAATTTCTTTCAGTTACTTTCTGTAATAAATACACACAAGTACACAACTGTGAATTGTGTCCATATCACAATGCCAAATACACATATTCACACAGATTAAATAATTCATACACATACAAGCGTGCACACAAATGCACAAACTAACAATCTGAGTCAACACCTGTAAATGCACTGCAGTGCACTACAATGTGGCTGAAAGCATGTCATATGATTAGAATACTTCAAAGAAGAATGAAAACTTAAACTGAAATACATTTACAAAATATGCTACTGTTAATGAACTCACTGGTTTTCTTTGCGAGGCTGACAAATCATCTTCATCCGTTTCATCATCAGACTCATCGTGATAAATTGCCTGTGTTGCATCAATGGTATCAAAGTCCATCCCTAAACAGACATAACAATCAATCAGAATTCGGAGAATAAAAGAATTGGAAAAATTTTTTAATCATAAATATTATAAAATTATCAACACTTTTATAAATGCCACTTATCAAGTGCCACAATTCCATGAAGTTTAAAATTAGATCAAACATTTTCCAAAAGTACTCTGCGTGTGTGTATGTGTGTGCACACGCACGCATGAGTGTTTGCGTATGTGTGTGTGTGTGTAATTGACAATGTTCATGAAAGATGAGACCAGAGTAAAGTAGAGAGAAGATAAAATATGTTTTATATGGCCATAATGTGTGTGTGATATGTCAGTGTGGTATGTTAAGGTATATTATTTTTTCATTCGTATATTATGTATAAATGCAAGCACATGAGAGCATGAGTATGACTGCACTAATGAGCAGGCAATGTGTACATGCATGTTTGTGCATGCTCATAAATATAAGTGCTGCATGTGGAAACAAGTGTGAGTATGTGTGCGCGCGCGCAGCCGCGCGTGTGCTGTGTGTTGTGAGAGACTCAGAGAGAGAGAGAGAAAGAGAGAGAGAGAGAGAGAGAGAGAGAGAGAGAACCAGAAAAAGAGAAAGACATAGACAGAGAGAAAGACAGAGGGAGAGAGATGCATACATGCAAATGCTTGTGTGTGTGTGTGTGTGTGTGTGTGTGTGTGTGTGTGTGTGTGTGTGTCAGACTCAGAGAGAGAGAGAGAAAGAGAGAGAGAGAGAGAGAGAGAGAGAGAGAGAACCAGAAAAAGAGAAAGACATAGACAGAGACAAAGACAGAGGGAGAGAGATGCATACATGCAAATGCTTGTGTGTGTGTGTGTGTGTGTGTGTGTGTTTACTTACATGGGATAGTATCATCTATCTCCAAATCTAACCAAATTTGTGTATCATTGTGATCAACTTGAGTAAAGTTAAATAATGCCATGGACAGATGGGGGGGAAAAAACTTTGAGAAATTGTTTCATCACAAGGGCCATAAAAAATACTTCAGAAGCTATTACTGACTAAACTTTTGATCACATAATTGATGGAGAGTGTGTCACCAAATTGTAGCACCACCATTTTCTTTCTATGTTTGCAAGTATACTTTTTTTTTTTTTTTTAAAGTGGATTCTTTCTTACAGGATTTTGCCAGTGGTTATTTTCAGAATGCTGCTGCATATGGGACCTGTGTCCATTGTCTCAGCCGAAAGACTATCCCCCAGACAACCACTCAACATCTAGAGGAAGGGGGAGCAAAAATCCTAGTCTGTAAGTGGGACTCAAACCCACGCACACTCACTTCGTCAGGTGCATTACCCCTGGGCCACTATTCCTGTTGGTCAAATGTCTTTCCAATAGCTATTATAAATCTTTTTGTTAGGATGAATTAACCTGAGAGAGAGAGGTGCCTGTTCCATTGCTTTGCATGACAGTTAGAGATGCCTAGAATATGACAGTTATGTTCATGTTCTGCATGCACACACATATGCACGCGCTCAAGTGCATGCACACTCACACACCCATTCACTCCACACATTCACACGCACTACTTTATATGCGTGTGTTCATTCACATAATAAATTTAATGCGTGAACGACCAGGCACCCTCGCTGGCCACCCACGAAGCTTAAGAAAACTAAAGAAGAAGAGAGAGAGAGACAGAAGAATGCAGTACGATGAAAAGAGGACACTCGGCAACAACCAATGGAAGAACCAGAGGAAGAAGATGAAATGTATCAGCAGGATGGAAGAATAAGCCTAAGTCAACAACAAACATTATTAACAAGCTGCAGATCTGAAGATGAAGTCAGAAGATAAAAGACGACAAACCCGAAGGACGAGGAGAAAGCCCACAGAACAAATTATACACACATACAGTAGCAAACAGTTAGCAAAGAATCATTAACAGACAAGAATGGACACAACCAGATACAGGATACACTACAGACACAACAAAATAAGGATTGACTCAGTATAGTCCAGTCATCCCTGATGACAAAAATGTCTTGACTTCCCTTGAAAAGAAAGAAAGGAAAAGGAAGAAAAATGATAAATTAACCTACACTAATGTGAACATAATTCTGTAGTATACAAAAAGAGAGGGAAAGAGAGAGAGGCCAGCAGACAGAAATCACCTGCCAAATACTTCATCAAGATAATTACATAGACCAAACAGTCCTGAAGAGTGTCTGAAGGCAGGGGGTCTGGAGTGAGAGGAGTGACAAGTCCCATCTCTGAAGGTCACTAAACCATTACCCATAACAATAAGTGAATAATTCTATTGTGTATTGCAGTGTTAGAAGCACTGAGGCAGAATGGGTCAGGCAATGGACTTCACCAGCCATCAGGGTTTGAGGCCCTTTTTCAGCATGGTGTTGTGCCCTTGGAAAACACACTTTACTCCGATTTTCCTCACTTCATCCAGGTCTGAATGGGCAGCTGACAGTTGGGGAAGGCTAAAACGGCAGGAGAGGACAGACCAGTCTTCCCATGCCAACCCTTTTACAGAGTAATTGTGAATCCACTGCCACAATGGCCGTAAAAAGGCTATGGGTCCTTTGACTTAAAAAAAAATAAATCGTACTGTTACTCTTCCTCTTCAGTCACAGCAGACTTCTCTGTGAAATACACGCTGCTCTTCCCTGGGACAGCTTGTTGCCAGAGTCCAGCACCACTTTTTGTTCCTTCTTTTCTCTCTGCAGCATGGGACTTTATTTAATTGTTTTACATGAAAGACTAGGATTCAGACCACCACAAAATGTCTAGTAGTATGGGGGAATAAAAATCCCAGTCTTTGTGGGAATCCAACACAGCAACCTCACTAGGTGCTTTATTCACCAGACCACTACTACACATGCTCTGTGCATCATTCTCACTCTTCTCCTCCAAAATCACCATCATCAAACAAACTACCTGGATAAAGAAATCTTTGACCAATAGTATCATTGAAATAAAAGCATGTCAATGCAACTAGACACAGATCAAGAGCGAAATTATGATTTATCTAATTCACTTGGCTGATGTAGTTCACAGCCATTTTCAGAAATTAAGTGTTATACATGTATAAACCAGTGTTCACCAGTGATCATGGTACAAGGCCCCTTTTCAGCATGGCGTTGTGTCCTTGGGAAATGTGCTTTACCTTGAATTTCCTTGTTCCACCCAGCTGTAAACAGGTATCTGACTGGTTGGGGAATGTTAACTTAAAATGGCTGAAGAGGATTGGGCCCCGCATTCCTATGCCCAGCCTAAGTGGATATCAGTCCATTACCCCAGTGGCAGTTAGTGGCTATGGGAACTTTAACGTTTTTAAACATGAGATTCTTAAAACATCTATAAAAATAACCTGGATATCACTACTGTCTGGCATGTTACCAAGGAGGCAGAGTAGACTTTTTGTCAGGCCTTGACATTAAATGACAAACAAAAACTGAAGTCTTGTCTTCTGAACAATTTTCTTGTACTGCATTCACATAAGACACATTACAACAATAGGCACAGTGTTCCACCATGCTCTACAGCCCCTGCCCCATCACTACCCTGGCTTGGATTGAAACCCTACTCTGTATTGCACTGTTTACAAAGAAGCTTTGCAAAGCAACCAAAGCTGATATAAAAGATGAGGCTGTTTGGATGTTGTAAATCAACTGGCTGGGAATTCCAAACAGTGTGGACTGAAAATGAAAATGAGCATTCACTCAATCACTGCAGGTTTCTGTTCTGACTTTGGGAATACCAAAAAACTTTATATCAAGTAATAAACTAAAAAATACAGATGTCTTGAAGGAATACATATAGAAATACATTCTGACAAAGACATTAATTACAGAGCTGTGCAACAGAAAAGTGTGGTTCAGTTCATCTCCATCCAGTTCAGGGCCACAATCAAGAGGATGATTATTCTGCCATTTAGTTTCAAGGAGTCAAATGTGCAGACTAATCCTTGTGCATCCTTATGCAACGGTCTAGCTGTTTTTGTGATGCACGACACACACACCCAACACCCTGGTCAGGCCTTGAGGGCCAGCAATTACCACAAGAGTTGGGGGAACATTTACATAAAATCTGAATCTGTAACCGGGAAGAAACTTTGGGGAGAGTAAAGATGTACTGGTACTCTTTAAACTGCAATAAACCCTGCACTGAACTGATCATAACTCTTGCTATTCATACTCTGATCAAGTGGCACTTGGAACTGATATTGCCTTTTAGTGTTGCCACTATTCCATCATGCTCCCGCCAAGTGCACTTAGTAGCTATATTTGCACTATCAGTCTACAAAGTTTTGGACGGCGTGCAGACTACATCATTTTATAGCAAACATTCAAGGAAAAAACTCTTTTTTTTTCTAAACTAAAGGCATAATTTGGATGCTGACCTTCTTCTATTTTTGTTGTTATTTCGGCCCGACAGCTCTCAGGAAACGAAACATTGACGGCGTGACATCAAGGGAGGTCACCCTCTTTTTTGTTCCGAGAAGTTCCGAGACAGTCCGGAGACGAGGGGACAAGCAGACAAAACGGGCGAAAGTGCTTTTTAGGGGTGTCTGTGCCTCAGCATGGGGGTGAAGAAAGAAACAATTTCTCCCGGTGATGGTAAGCTGTTGTAGTGTTTGTCTGAATGACTTAGTTTGGCGTCGTAAGCGCTCAGCCCAGACTTATGCCATGTCTCGTCGATTTCAATTCCATGCTTTGATTGTTTTGATCCTGGCTGTGAGTGTAAGTTCTGTAACGTATTTAATTATTATTTTTGGTCTCTAAGTGGTCACTTGGTTCAGGACTATCATGCAAATGTCATTAGTGGTACACTTCGACTGCGGTCATAGTGTTTCAGTACAGTCTGCTGTTATTGTTGTGCACACATATGTAAATCATTGGTCATAACTCATATATTGATTAAAAAAAAAAAAAAAAAAGAAAGAAAAAAAAGAAAGAAAAAACCGAAAAATTTCTGGATCCACAAATGTCAGTTATAAACTTAATAGTATACTGTTAGTCTCCACTAACAGCCAATCTACTGTTCTTGCCTCCACCAGTAACCAGTGTCATGAAGCTGGAGTTTGTGACTTCATCATTCAGTTACAATCTGAAAGGGTGTGATAGCTGAGCATTGAGCTTCCAATGTAAGGGTCCTGGCTTGATCCCAGTGTCAGTGTCTAGTTAAGGGTGGAGGTTTTTCTGATTTCCCAGGTCAGCAGATATGTACTGGTGTAGACAGGTCTACGAAATATGTTATTCACCTTCATCATTCATGTGTCTGCATATGCTGAATATCAAAATTCAAATACATGTTGAAAAAACTGTAAAGAAATATGAAGATACTGAGCATGCATGATGTGACAATAAATGTCAGAGCAGTGACTGTTGGTCACTAACGAAGAAGAAGAATCTAGACAAGAACAATTTACTTATTTAGGGCAAACTGTGTTGTGTGTATGGAAATAGACAAGGCCATTTAGACAGACAGCAAACTGTAAGAGTTTAGCTCTGAATCATGAATACATGCCTGGATGTCAGTGTTGATATAGAGATATTATACATATTGTTTTCTGACTTTGCCATTTCAAGGAAGAAAATGTTCCATTTGCACAAATGATGGTGCTCACTGTTGTTACTTTTAACTTTATAAGTGTAACTTAGCAATGTGTGACAGGGTGGAGAGATTTGGAATTTGTTTTGCCATCCCAGACATGCCTTGGCTTTAGTTTTATCAAATTTATTAAATTTATGACAGCTCAATTCCAGTGGTGGGAAATTTTGATAGTTGGCATGAAGTCAAGTGCACACAGGGAAGAACCATAAACTCCTCAAATTAGCAGCCACGGTACTTTCAAATTCACAGTGTTTTGATGAAATTATGCAACCCACAAACTGGACAAAGTGCCTGTCATTGAAGTGAAGCAGTTTTGCCACGCCCCCTCAAATAAGCATCTGTCTCTTTTCTACACTTATTTATTTATTAATTTTTATTATTATTTTATTTATTTATTTATTTATTTTAATAGATGAAATAGCCTCAGTAAGGATGGTTCTTCCTTACATTTGGAGCAGGGCTTCGTTTTTGATGTAACAGTACCATTCTGTCTGCTTGTCTTACCGAAACAGTTGAAAAAAACCCCAAACCATTTATTGATAGGATTACCAGAAAGGAATTTTCTAGAATTTAATGTGGTAAGTAAGTTCAGTCAGTTGTATGTGTGTGTTGAGCGTTATATTTGAGCAGGTGTACCCAAATAAAAAATACACTTTTGGTACATAGCTAAAAGTTCGGTTGTGCTGATTTTTTTTTTCAGGTACGACATTTCCCAAAAAAGGTCAGACGGTGGTTATACATTACACAGGTGAGATTTAACAGCAGAAGTATTGACCTGGTGCAGTGGCAGTAAGACACAATGTGGCAATCATAAACTGCACACACGCACGCACGCACGCATGCACACACACACACACGCACAAGCACATGCACACACCTTGTACATGAATGCGCATGCACATGCACGCACACACACGCACGCATGCATGCAGATTTATCTCTAGTTTGATCAGACTGTTTATTTTCTGTTTTCTGTCTGTCATGATTTTAAGTTTCTTCATTCTTTCTTTCTTTGCAGCAATTGTTGCCTCAACTGGAAAACAGTTTGACTCTTCTCGGGACAGGAACTGCCCTTTTAAATTTAGAATGGGCAAGGGTGAGGTGATCAAAGGTGAGTGACCTTGATGTATGTAATGGGAAATCATTTACATCTTGTAGTTAGTCTTTTGTGAAGGACCATGACTCTCAAACTAGGAGGGAAAATGGCACTGGCTTCAAGTGCTGCAGCCTTGGGGGCTAGTTGGTCTTTGGGAACCATCCCAGCGCCGACTGTCCTAAAACCCTCTTGGCTAAGAGACTGGGGATGTAACTTGGGCAAGACACTATCCACTATAATCAAATTCTAGCCCAGATAGTTTGGACAGCAGTTACTTCCTCTGCTGTTCTGATGGTCATAGTTGAAAACGACCGACTATCATACATACATGTTATACTGCTTACAAGCATATCTTTTTGAGTAAAGCACTTAAAACCTGCAGTAACAAATGAGTAATACCAAATACCACATTTAAGTGAAAGAATGTTGGTGGGTTAACTTAGTTGCATTTGAATTTTTTTTTTTTTTTAATCACATTTCAGAACAGCTTTTTTTTATAAAAAGTTTGACATTGTAGTACAACAGTTTTGACGTCCTGTATGTGTTTTACCCAACACCACTCTTGACTGAAGCTTTCAGTCATTCCATATAAATTTTTCAACAGAAAAACTGAAATTTTGTAAATTTAAATTTGATGTTCAGCAGCATAGCATTTTATTTTATGATGATGAATATGAACAGCAGTAACCGCAGTCAGGTAAACACTGATATTCAGTTACATTGGGATGATATTCTTCATGTATGTCTGTTGTTGTTTTTTGTTTGTTTGGTTGGTTTTTTTGTTGTTTTTTTCTGTTGCAGGTTGGGAGGAAGGAATTTCTAAGGTAAGCTGCATTTGAACTTTATCCTATTTTTTGTTTGTGGTGTTACGTGAAAATGTTTTGGATTGATGCCAAAAACAAGAGTTATTATATCATGTTGCTGCATTGATGATATGCTGGCCACTGACCAGTGCCACTGCATCTTGCTGAGGTAAACAGCTGTTGTACTATTTACAACCAATAATTATTTACAACTAAGCCATGCATATGACTTTATGAGGCAGCATGGCAAAGTGAGACAGGCATTGGATTTCTGATCCAGAGTTAATCAGTGGTTAGGGTTCAAGGCCCCATTTCAGCATGTCACTGTGTCCTTGAGAAAGGCACTTTTACTTCATTTTCCTCACTTCCCCTGTTATGAATGGGTACCTGACTTCACCTGGGGAAGGTTGAAATAGCAGGAGAGGATTGGGCCCCACATTCTTATGCTGAACGCTAAACACAGTGAATAGGAAATTAATCGCCCCGATTATTGAAAAGGCTGTGGGAATGGGAGGTTATTGGCTGTAGCTACTTTCATTTTCTCTGCATAGGCGGGTATTAGTTTGCACAGAACAGGAATGTCTGCACTAGTGGGTCATGGTAAGTATGTTAGATAAGTGTAATTTTAGGAAGAACATTTTCTTTTATCCTTATAAGCCATTAGTTTGGCAAAAAAATAATAAAATCATGTTCTGGTTTCATATATCATTAAAAACAAACACATATCATGCTGAAAGTACTGCCTGTGTGCTGTCTGTAAATTCATGAATGCAGTTGTTGTATTTGTATTGTCATATCTTGATCTTTGATGAAGTCGCTGAGTAAAAGATCCCAATTTTACCACATTAAGTTGATAACTTGATAACCTTTGAAGGGTATGTTACAAGGTCTGAGTGGTTTTAAAAATGAGATTGTGATTGTGCATTAAGGGTTGGTTTGCTTGTTTTTGTATGCCTAATAACCCCCATGAGACACTGTGGCAGAGTGAAGCTCTTGATTTCTGGTCCAGTGTTCAACAGTGATCAGTTTGAGACTCCGTTTCGATGTGGTCTTGTGTCCTTAGGAAGGGCACTTCAGTCTGATTTTCCTCACTTCACCCAGGTGTGAATGGGTACAAAATTTGAGTTGCAAAAGGAGAGGAATGGGCCCTGCCTTCTTTTGCTGAGCCCTGGACACAGTGGATATGTATCCACTGCTCCAGTGATCATGAAAGGCTATGGGACCTTTAACATTTTTTTATTTTTTTTTTTTATTTTTTTTTTTTTTATAGATATCCTTTGTCTCATCCACTGTTATATAAAAATTTGAGAAACTGTTCCTTTAACACTGGTGACATTATTTTCACTGATTTCAGTATTCAGAATGAGTTTATTGTCTGGTTTCAGATGAGTGCTGGTGAGAGGGCATGGATAACCTGCTCACCTGATGTTGCGTATGGGAAATGTGGATACCCCGGAGTATATCCTTTTGAATAATCTGCCTTAGACCTTCTCTTTGTCAGTCTGTCTCTCTCTGTACCACCCTTGTGGAGGGCTCAGAGAGAAGATGAGCACCCTATGGATTTGTAGTTTTATCATATTAAAAGATCACAAAAGTGTGTTTTTTTCCATAATTTTTTTGGTCCATCCGTTACTAGATTTCTTTTTTTTTCCTCCATTCTAATCAGATTGGGTTGTTTTTTTCCACATAACTTTTTCTTTTTAACCCCAAGACAAATGAAGTTTGGTGAAGTGAAATCAGTATGGCATGAATATGAAGTGCAGTGAGAAATTTTTGTAAACTTTTGAGTGTTAGAATTGAACAAAAATGAAAGAATCCTGTGAGGAGGAGCCCAAATAAAGACATGTGACTGACATCCTGACCTGTAGTCTCTATCTTATGACTGGCGTCAGCCTTTCACTAATGAGCACACTTAGCAGCAGCAGTAAAGGGGTTAATTCTTAGTTTGAATTGGCTGAAAAGACTGGGATGGAGCTGATAGCTGATGGGAACTATCAGAATTAAACAGACTCTGCAGGATTTTTTTTTTCAGAGTTTTTCAAAGTTTTTCAGAAGTCTTCTCTGAACATTTAATTTTTGGAACCACTGTTGTTCACTTTGACCTTGCTGTATGAAGAACAGGTAATGCTAGTGGAGCAGTTCATTCATCTGCAAAGACCCCTGTGCTGAATATTGCCATTCTGACATGAGAAACAGATCAAAATCAGTTGAGAGCATTTTTCTGCCCATGCCGCTTTAATGTTTTTTGGTGGTTGTTTTTTTTCTTCTTCTTCTTTTTTGTTTGTTGTTGTTTTTTTGTTAATTTGATAGATCTGGACTTCTTTGCAGATGAACTTTCAGCCTGTTTGTGTGTCTTAAAAACACCATGTGATATATTTCTTTTTGTCGAAACTGTCTCCATTGACATGTTTATTCTGTGGATTGTGAGCATGCTGTATTCGCAATATGTAGGGATAGGGTAAGAGGATGATGGAGGGATGGAGTGGCAGGCGAAGGGCTTGTTTGTTGGTTCGTGGAAGGGGAGTAAGAAAAAGGGATAGAGTGAGTTCACCCTGGTATTTCTTAGTTTGCATATATTTATTTTAAATGTGTAAATGTTCTGTGTGCGGATGATAAATGCTTTTCTGTGTTTAATAGACATTTATTAAAATTATATCACTCTGAGAAAGATGATGATGATGATTTTATAAGGTGATAGTTTACTGTTCCTGTGAAAGTGTGATTATTTGTTTAGCGTATTGGTTGTATATATTAGGCTTTCTAGATTAGAGAAGCAAAGTTTTGTAGTGAAGCCAGATTCTTTCAGATACTCCAACAGTTGTTATTTCAGTTGAGTTTGATTCTACATTTCATCCTGTGTTCATGATCTATGTTTCAAGATAATGAGTAAGCCCTTTGCAAATTTAGTTATTGTGTTAATAGATGGAGTCTGATATTGTGTGTGAAACAGTTGGAAAGGCTGAACTGATACATGTTATTGCTGATTTCATTACAGGTATGATACTGAAAAAGTTTCGTTAGTTTGTTGTCCCAGTAATAATGTTAATAGCAGTTTATTTCAGTTTATAATCTAACCGAGAGTAATTTTCCTTAACTCACTGTACTATTCCACCGAATGCCAGCCTGGTACTAGATGTGGAGCTGATCAGCCTCGAGTGATGTGAAAACCAGACTTGCGTTAACCAGATTATCTACCAGTCCTCTTATGAAATGGGCCTGGGTTATTTTGTCCATTACAACCTGGTCATTTCTCTTCTCTTTCTTCTTTCTCTTTCTCTCTCTTTTAAAAAAAAATTTTTTTTTTTAGGTCCCTGTTTTTGAGCTTCGAGGAATTAGGCCTGAAGTATTTATTCAAGAAGCAGATCAATACCTGATAAAATAAAAAAAGAGAAACTCTCACAAGAGTAGGCAGGAACAGTACATTCACCATTATTTGAGATGCCAAAAAGTGTACAATAACAGCAGTCGCTCATTTTGTGCTGTGTATTTAGCATAGTTGATAATGAAAGCATTTTGCAGACAGCTGTGCTTTGTACAAAAGCCTTCACCCAGTTTTGCTGCATTATCTTAAATAGATTGCAAAAATGTCATTCAGTCTCCTTTCCAAAACCATCCAAGAGGGATATGAACTTGAAAGAATTTTTTTTTTTTTTTTTTTTTTTTTTTAGCTGCTATATCTTTAACTGCTATATCCCATGTGAGAATACAGAGAAAGACTGGTCATAGGGGTGCTTTTCTCTCTTGTTTTTGCATCAGCTAATCTGGTGCTTTCTGGCTAAGGTTTAAAAGTGGGAAAAGCAATTGACAATATTTAATGCGCACAGGTACACGCACACAAATGCACGCACACACACACACACACACACACACACACACATATGTATGTTTGCATGCACACATTTCCTATGCCATCATTGCTTCTTCTCAACTATAAGTTTGCCTACTCAAAACACCTCAAGTATGACATTTCTTTTGGAAATAGAGCAAAGCTGTGAAACGCCCTGCCATTGCAGCCTGCCATATACCATGAATCGTTCAAGACTAGGTAGCACTTGGGGCTGGGGAGGATGGTGCTTAGGATGTGGGTTGGGGAGGAATGCAGAGCACATTATCCATTGGATGACCATCCAAAGTTAACAGAACGTCAGGTCTGTGCATATGGTGTGAAAAATGTAATAGATTCGCCTTCTGTATTTCAAGTGGAAACTAATGAGGAAATTATGTATGTTGTGGTGATACACAAAACATAATGTACTTACATGGTGTGTACACGCACACACAAACACACGCACTCTCTCTCTTGCTCTCTCTCCCACACTTACCTTACACTGTCTCTTACTTGCTGATGCCCATATACATCAGCGTGTCATGGATCACTGACAATCAGAAGCAGGAAATTTGGGCAGGAAAGTGAACAATACATGTGTAAAAGTGTTGACTGTTTGCATGGAGGGATGGTTATAACCTTGACGGCCAGCATTGACCCACACCACAGTGCCTGATCTGTATCATCGCCTCCACGCAGAAGACTGTTTTATTCTGTGTGTGTACATATGTGTGGACACAGTACGTACCCAGGGAGAAAGTTATGGATGGGCTCACTCTGAAGTTTGTGCAAGACTGTTGAGACGTTCATGTGATGAGGGAATATATATATATATATATATATATATATATATATATATATATATATATATATATATATTATTTCAGTTTAACAGTGCTGCAAATGATGATCTGGATCAATAATTATCTACTTCATCTTCCTCCTCTGTTGTTATTTGGGGTTTTTCCCCAACAATTTTTAAAAGAGAGGATATATAGGGCTATGAGCTATTTACATCAAGAAATCTTGATTTGGCCATTGCAGAAAGAAAAGAAAAAAACTGTTGTGAGAAAAAAAGCCAACATCCAATGTGTGTTTTCTGAAAAGCTTTTTGTGTGCATAGGCCTTAGGGAATAAAGACAATATAAATATATGTTTGCACTGATTTACATGAAATAGTGAATGTTGAAAAACATTAAGTGCACTCAGTTTGTTTCCCTTCCAGCTAGAGACAAATATTTGTGGGTACTATATGATAGCTACTAGTGAGCTGCAAAAAACAAAAAACAAAAAAAACAAAAAAAAGAGAGAGAGAGGGGGGGACTTATGGAAGGAAATGAGTGGATGTTGCCACTTGTTATGCTTCTGTAAAGTGTGCGTTTATATATACTGGTACATGTAATGCTTATGTGCATATGTTCCTCAGACATACAATTATAAGGACACCGCAGGACAAACACACACAAACACACACACACTCACACACTCACACACAGTTTTGTACAAACATGCAAATTCATAATAGTATGATGCACACCCACATGATGTTATGCTTTCTTTTTAATTGAAAGGCACCGGCTTGGATTACTGGTGCTGATTTTTCTTTCAAGTTGAGTCTCTGTCTTTTCTCTCTTATATACATGTATAATGTTGTGTTGTGTCACTTTGATGAGATTAACATGCTGTTTTGGATGAGGTCATGGAGCGAACTAGGGATGTCCGCTTCACATCCTCACTCACTTGAAGAAACCATATGACTGTGACTGCATGACTGCATGAGCATCTGAGCACGTTTGTTGGGGACAGGCACAGTTGACTGATGGTATGCTGGTGGTGAGGAAAATATGGTGTGGTGCATTGATCAAGTGGAAGGCTTTTCTAGAAACGATAGTGTTAGCAGAGTTGGAAAATTTATCAAGTTCAGTGAGGTTGGTTGCAAGAGTATGCTACCAGAGAAAAACCACTTCATTTGGTGCACAAACTACTGCCGTGCTACTTACCCATTGTTCACATCTTTTATGTTTTTATTGAAAAGAATTGATTAATCAGTTATTATTGTTCATGTGCATGTAGTTATTATGCTTGTAACTCTGTTCTGTCATTTTGTAATGATGGAAGCAGTTACCAGTATTCTTTACCAAACTGACTTTTTTATTTAATAGAAAGAACTGAGCATCTGTGACTTTCATTTTGATATCCAGTGATTTTTGTGCTTTAACGCACAGACAGGAAAATGTGAAACCACTTGGAGACGTTTACTTTGTTTTGGGGGCTTTTCCCCCATTTTTTCTACAAGAGAATACAGGAGAGGCACCCCCATTTTTTCTACAAGAGAATACAAGAGAGGCAAGCACATACCTGTCTGGATGTGAAAGAAAGAAAATATCGTACTAGTTTGCTTTTTAACTAATTCAGAAAGGATGATTGACATTTGTCAGGCTTCAGACTAACCCGTTAACAAGTCAGACAGGTTTTTAGTTGATACATGTATCACCTACTTTCAAGGCAGTGTTGTTATTTTCAGACATTTTGGGATTAAGATTCAAATGATAGGCAGATATCCTGTAGATTTGATCTTTGTGCCTGGTTTAGAATTTTCAGTTTATCTCAAGAAACAGTTGATATGAATTCTGAATTTTATGTTAACTTGTCATTTGTATTTCTTGGAGCTGGAGTTCCCTTTCTTTTCTTTTCTTTTTGTTATGACGTGGTGTGTGGGTGCAAAATTTGGGCAGTTATGCCCAGAAGTGTTGTCCTATTTACAACCATTATGCAGAGCCACCATTATCTGTTTGTGTGCAATTTGGTTTTCCTTTCAGTCAAAATTAACTTTAGAGATAATTTTGATGCTTTACATTTACTGACACAAGCAAACAGCATGTTTCTCAAAGCTATGCATTGAACAGGAATCTCATTTGGAACTCTCAAATGACTGAATTTAGAATTGGAAAGCTTGGAGGTCACTTGTGAAACAGGGATGCACTGATAACATAAGAAAAAAAACTGATAATAATGAAATGGATATTTAGAAGGAAAAAAATCTTAACAGTATTATACCGGTAAATTTTCACTCATCCATGATTAATTTCAAAACAGTGATACGGCATGACTGTTTTGAATGTGAGGTTGTTTTTGTTTTCTTTGTTATTATGTATGTTATGTAGAGGTACAGAAAATAATTTATGTTTTGGAGGTTGTTTTTTGTTTTGTTTTGTTTTTAGATACACACACACACACACACACACACACACACACACACACACACACACACACACACACACTCATGACCAACTTTTGAGCTTGTTTGCTTTTCTGTGCTGCACAGTTTCACAAGAATTAACATATACTGGATAATTTCTTCTATCATGCTTTTTTTCTGTCTTTAATTATGTACCTCCATAAATCAGAGCCCTGTAAGAAAGCAGGGTTCAAGATTAAAATGATTCATCCATGGTGACAGCTTCAAAATTTTGTATCCATTTGTGATGAGTTTGGTGTTAGTAAAAGGGTTCAAACAAACCAACTGTAATTCACCCATTTTTGTTGGTCACAATGGTGAAATTACCTATCTGAGGTGTCTCAGCTTGGAATAGAGTTTTTTTTTATACCTGGGTTATTTCATTTCTGGAATAATAAGATATGTTTAAAATATATGTTTGTGTTTATGTTGAGTGTTGAGGACAGAATAATGTATCAAATGTGAATTTGACTCAAGAACATACCCTGTAATACCTTGTGCAATAAATCTATCTCATTGTCATCACTTGCAGTCCCCATCCTGGTGCAACAAAAACTCTTGACCTCTGTTTGGATGATTTGACGAGAAACCCTTGACCCATATGCTTAGTATTATAGAGAGCCTGGGAGGAGGGGGTGGGAGGGGAATCTTAGGAGTGAAGTTTTTGAAGAAAGAAGTACTGAAATACTACTGGTTCATTTTGTCCTCAAGCCATGTTGCTTGTAGCCAAGCTGACACACTAAATAGGAAACACTAAAGATATCAAACTTAGCCTCGACTAATTCCATTGGGGCTTTGCGGTGCAAAACAACAGCCATAATTGGGATGCTTTCATCTCGTATTGAAGCTGCACTTCCTAATATTAGATTCCTGATAATATATTCCACAGGACAACTGTGTAAAGTGAAATTTGTTGAAAAATCTATTTATTCTAGTTAAAACGTTTGAGAGAAGAGAGATGGTAGTTTCTGGATGTTTATGTGTGTGCATGTACATCTTGAACATATTTGTGTGTGTTTGAGTGTGTGTGTGCGTGTGCACTAAAGAATGCATAGTGTGTTTGTGCATTTATGTGTGTTTGTGACTGATGGATTTTAACCACAACTGGTTCTGCATTCTTGGTCAGTTGTAAAGTGTCAACTTTAGAGGCTAGAATAGTGGTTTTGCATGTGAAAAGCTGACTTTTGTCATACAGTAATGGACAGATGTGACAAACTATTTTTCAAACCTGAATAGAGTGAATTGTCATCCCTGGAATCAATAGAGTCATTAGTGAGATGATGCCAGCAGACATCAGCAATATTTTTATTTTTTAACTTTTGATCAGACACATAAATATGTCCATTCCATAGCTTTCTGTAACCTTACTCTCCCTCGAGGGCGCTTCCCGTGGGACCCCAAGACATGACCATAGTGCATCCCTGATTTTAAGTGTGTCGAGCATATTATGTGTGTTCATGGGAGCCTTGAAACATGTATTTTCACCATTACTTGTGATCTGCACCAATTTGTTTCTTTCATTTTATTAGTACCATTACAATTTTGGGGGGGGCAAACACAGGAGTCAAAAATAAACTTTCCAGAGATGTGAACCTGTGAGAACACATTGATAACTGGTGCATATAATTCAGTCACATTCTTAAGATAGTGTGATGCTTTCATTTTGAAGAAAAAACACAACAAAAACCTTTTTTGTTCATTTTCATATTATTCCTTCATTTTAATATGATATTTTTGTGAATTCTTATATCTGTTGTTATTCTGTCAACATTTGGGGCTTTGTGATTAATATTGAATTCATGTATCAGACTGACAGTTGACATCCTTATGACAGTTGTCACTTGCTTTGCAAATTTCATTTTGTAGTTATATGATTCTTACAAAAAAGAAAAAAAAAAAGGGGGTGGGGTGGAGGGGGGGGGGGAGAAAGGAGGTTAAAAGGTTATGCTTTGTTGGAGGGCAGTACAACATGTACAATATTAATATTGTTGTGAGACTTTTTTTTCTTCTCGCTTGTCCATAGATACTTGATGTTTTGCTTGCTATGTATGTGTTCAATTTGGATCAGCAGCTATTATTGCAGTACTGTTGTTATCCAATGAAGAAAATAATAAGTCCTTTATGCTTTGACCCACAGTACACAGAAAAACCAACAATCCTCTGTCTGTATATATTTGGTTTGGTTGGTTGTTGGGTTTTCCTTCCAATATCAGTGTAATGGTGACATGATTTGTATTTGCAGACATTTTACGAGTTCCATTTGCTTTATGGTTATCATGGAGATTGACTGTTAGTGATCTGATGAAAATAAAGTTTGAATTGTGAAAGTATCTTTCAGTTGTTTCTTTGTGTCTTTGTTTGTTTGTTTGTTTCTCTCTCACTCTCTCTCACTCACTCACTCACTCACACACACACACGCGCGCGCGCGCGCGCAATGCACATATGCATGCAATCATGCACGCATGTACACATAAATGAAAGCACACAAAACACAAATGGTTTTCTTGTGCAGATGTATGCAGTATGTTCTCAGCCTCTGTTTCTCAATGTCTCCTTCCCGGTCTCTGTATCTCTCTCTGTATACCTCTCTGTGTCTGTTTCTCTCTCGCTCTTTCTCTCTCTTTCTCTCTTACTGACACACACATAGGCACATGCACATGCGCATATGCATGCAATCATGCACGCATGTACACGAAAATTAAAGCACACAACACACACACACACACAATCACATCACCTGTCTATAATGAAAGACAGGAATGAAAATGGGGTACTGTGGCTTTTACTAGAATACAATGAACACGAAACCCACACCACTGTATGGTCATTTAACAGAGAATACCGTACCAGTATGTTTGTTACTTCACACAATGTAATCATGCATTGTAGATTGGTGGATGTTCTTAGAAAATAAAATTAAAAAGAGAAAAGTTTCTAGACTTCTTTTTTCCCCATGAGATTTCTTAAATTAGAATTTTAAGTGAAATTATTATATTTAATATTCTACTTGGTGTTAATTGACTCGACATCAGTCGGGAGAGAGAGGGGGGATCGATCATCCTACGAGAGATTTGAGCAGCGTGTATCAAGAGTCGTTTCCCTTGAAGTACCTCTCACACAGTGCGGCAAAATTGGACAAGTAGCGTCATGTCGCCCGACAACAACAAGTGGTAGGAAAGTGCATGGCATCGTTGTCGGCTGTGGAGTACTGAAAGGAAAGTCATTTACTTGCCGATTAAAAAAGGTATAGTCGAAACCAATCGAGGGCTTCCTTGTTCATTTTGTAGTGCTTTCTGAGTATTGAGTTCCAAGTAACGTCCACGCCTAATGTTTATTCCGAAGTGCCAAAAGGTCTTCAAGTAGAAAGTTAACCTAAGGTTGGTTTATTTCCATTTACATCACTCCCCGGTCATCATTTGCAATTATATCGCGCGCTGAGTGTGTACAAGCACTCGCGGATGTGTTAATTTGAGGAATTGATTTGGAATTAGTGACAGAAGTATCAACAATTGATTGTGATCACTTCCTGGGATGAAAGAAAGAAGGGGATCACAGTGATACTAAAGTTATTTGACATCACAGAAGATTGATAGAGTTTAGGAAATGCCAGATCAGATAGTGTGACGGAATGTAAATGAATTGAATCAACAGTATAACACACACACACACACACACACACACACACACACACACACACACACACACACACACACACACACACACACGAACGCACGCGCGCGCACATACACACACACGCACACACGCAGAGCTTGCATGAAAATAACAGAAAATTATTGTGAACCTTATAGAGCAGCAGTATCTTACCAGTTGACATGGAAAGATAAGTTCCATGGATTCATTTACATTTATAGCCTTTTCTGTGAGTGCGTGTGTGTGTGTGTGCGCATGTGCGTGTGTATGTGTGTGTGTGTGTGTATGAATATGTGTGTGTAGAGGGGAGGAGGTGTGTGTGTGTGTGTGTGTGTGTGTGTGAGGAGGTGTGTGTAGAGGGGAGGAGGTGTGTGTGTGTGTGTGTTTTGTGCATGTGTATGTGTGTGTGTGTCCAGATGTATGAATGTGTGTCCAATGAGGAGTTAACATTTTCCACCTGGTATATATATACATATATATATATATATATATATGTGTGTGTGTGTGTGTGTGTGTGTGTGTCTGTGTGTGAACATTTTTATCATTGGCTGGCATGGTGAATAGATGACAAAACATTACAGGAGTAGTGTGGTTTCAAGCAAGTGAGGATGGCAAGCCGAAGCAGACGTCGAGGTCAGCCAAAGGAGCGGTTGCTGGAGGAAGGGGAGGATGTGGAGGGCATCTCCAACCCCAGCATGGTATACACACTGCATAATTTCATCCAGTGATTGTTCATATATGTCTTATTTTGCACCACTTTTGCCTTTCTGCCTATTCATCAGCCTCTTTCTCTCTCCCTCTCCTATACGCACTGCTTAATCTGATCCAGTGATTGCTTATATGTCTTATTTTGTACACCTTTTGTCTTTCTGCCTGTCAGTCAACCTCTGTTTCTCTCCCTCTCGCCTATCTCCCACTCACTTTCTGTTGTTCTTTCTATTTATTCAGCCCTCCCTCTCTCTGATCATTATCTCCTTTCCTCCCACTCTTTTGTTTGGAAATGAGGTCATTACGTGCACACTGATTTACATAGCAAGCTCAATTTTTGGCGTTTTTTCCCACCTTTTTAAGACTTCTTTCTTTCCATCTTACCCAGTTTCTCCCTCTTTGTCTTTAAGACTTCAAGACTCTTTATTGACTTCAAAAAGAAGAAGTTGGTGTGTGTGTGTGTGTGTGTGTGTGTGTATGTGTGTGAGTGTTTCTCTCTCTCTCTCTGTCTGTCTCTGTCTCTTTTTTTACTGCTGTCATGAGCAAATGCTTTTCCAGTGTTTGTCTCTTTGTGAGTGTGAGCGTGTGTGTGCGTGTGTGTGTGTGCATGCGTGCTTGCGTGCATGAGCATGCATGTGTGTCACTAACTGTGTCAATTTGTTTTCTGTTTATGTGTTGGTGAGAGAAAGAGAGAGATGCTTCCAACACTTAGATACTTTTTTTTTTTCAACATTAGCCTATTTACAACCCTTATTAGGATACAGTTCTCACTTGAGTGTTATGGGTATTGAATGGGAGATAATAAACCAGTCAACAAGAGAGACAAGGACTCAAGTGTCACATACAATATTGGAATCATAAAAAGAACTCAAGCAACACTGCAGAATGGACCACCTGGCAAAAAGACACACACACTGCTGTGACCTTGACCTTTAACCTCTAAATTGACAAAACACTGATATTCTAGCCCAAACAAATCACTGTAATTATATACAATGTTTCATTAAGATTTTAATATTGGATGAAGAACCGAAGTTCTGTCATGCTTTTGCATTTTCCCCATGACCTTGAACATTGTCCTCTAACCTTGGTTTTTTTTCATGGCTTTTGATTTCAGCAGTACCAATAATTATACCAAGTTCTGTGGAGATAATATAGAAAATTTTGTCTCTTTTACATGTAGAAATTTTTTTCCTGTCAATATCATATATGTCATGTTGTGAGCTGACCTCTGATTTTGAATTTCTTTAGAGATCATGCCATACCTGTGACCATTCGCAATAGTTTGATCAAAATCAGAGGATAGATATGGCCTCTCTCTCAAGCCTTTTCCTCTTTGCCAAATAATGAATGACCTTGACCTTTGAATTCCCACCCTGTTTAAGATATCAGAAACTGACAAAGGGAATGACTTTAAAGGTCTTTATTTATACCTACCATCCTACCAAATTTCGTTCTAATGCCTCTTACAGTTGCTGAGAAAATGCCATCATTAAAGTTTACCACAGACACACACACACTGTGTCCTGACGCCAGCTTACTCTGTTCACATTCATGAGTCAATAAAAGAAATATTGTCAATAAAGCAATTCAAAAACCACCTCTGTCATCAAACTCTACCTCTTTATGAACAATTTATGTAAAAATAAAAAAGAACTGTTCATATTCAGTAGGACCATCAAACACATACAGATGCAAATATTATATGAATAATGATGATTACATATTATGACCAACCATTTTCTTTTCCTAATATTAACAACCTGTGCAACATACATGGTGAATAAAATTACAGTTTCATCATTCATTGTCAGATGATAACAAATTCCACACATATTGTATTCTCCCAAAAGCAACATGGAAAAGTTGAGTCTTAATGCTAATATCTTTATGCATCTTGCAGTGGAATAACAAATAATGTTCATCTTTACTCTACAATCCACACACAACATGCACAGATTATTCACTAAATCTTCCAGATCAAACCACCTTTTGTTAGCTTTTAAACATTCTGTTTCTAAATCTTACTGGTATTATATCTCTGTGCCATTTTTGACTCACTTGTGTAAACAAAGTGAGTCTATGTTTTAACCCAGTGTTCGGTTGTCTGTGTGTGTGTGTGTGTGTCTGTGTGTCCGTGGTAAACTTTAACATTGACATTTTCTCTGCAACTACTTTGTCAGTTGACACCAAATTTGGCATAAAAATAGGAAAAATTCAGTTCTTTCCAGTCATCTTGTTTAAAACAATATTGCGCTTCTGGGATGGGCACACAAAAATAAAGAATGAAGCCTAATTATATGCAAACTGCATTTACTGTTATATTTATATTTTTTGTATTCTCTAAACTTGGCACTTTGATCTGATATTCTGACCCAACAGCTAGAGCAGTCATTATTATCATTTTTGGCTCAAACAGGAACTTCTTTTGCTAAGCATGGAAGCTTTATTTATTTTGCAAACGTTTTGGTTCAGATAGAAAAAAAGGGAAATTACTATGTAATGCTAGTGGAGTTAATTTGCTTTAAACTGATCTTTCTCATCTTAAACATTACATTTTGAAACAAGAGACGCAAGGCCTTCAAGACTCACTTGTGATGCACTTTTTTTTTTAAATGCAAGCTTTTTATGTATTGAGTATAATTTCAAAATGTAATGTTTAAGATGAGAAAGATCAGTTTAAAGCAAACTAAGTTCCCCAGCAGAGTAATTTCCCTTGTTTTACTGCCGACACCAAAACGTTTGCAATAAATAAAACTTCAACGCTTAGCAAAAGAAGTTCCTGTTTGAACAAAAAATGACAATAATGACAGATCTTTTGTTGGGTCGAATATCAGATCAAAGTGCCAAGTTTAGAGAATACAAAAAATATAAATATAACAGTAAATGCATTATACTCAATACATAAAAAGCTTGGATTTTTTAAAAGTGTATCACAAGTGAGGTGTGAAGGCCTTGCCTTTCTTGTTTTGGTATTTACTACTAATAATTTCTCTGGTTGTAGAATTCTTTTAAACTTTAGGACTGGAACCAAGTGAGAGAGTGAGGGTGTGTGTCACCATGTGAGAGAAAGGGGGGCATTATGCATGTCTCCTGCCTGTCAGTTTCTTTATAGTTCATTTCATTGGAAGCATGTTGTGCACTTGCAGGATTCAGAAACTGAAGCTGCTTACCAGGCATTTTCACAGACGGAGGGTGAATCATCAGCAGCAGAGGTATCAAGTTTTCCTTGTCCTGTATCCTGCAGCAGACATAAAGTGCATTCTATGTCTTTCTGTCTCTGCTTTTTGTGTGTCATCTGTCTCTGTTCTCACGTGTCTGTCTCTTTCTTCTTAACTCTCTATTTTCGTACTCCCATCTCCATACTGTTCCCTGGCTTTCTTTGTTTTGTATGTGTTTGTTTAGTGTGTTTGTGTGCATGTGTCTGTGTGTGTGTGCATGTGTATGTATGTGTTAGCATGCACTTTTATATACATATACATGTATGGCATATATGTGCAGAGTGTGGTGCAAGCATGTGTGGATGAGTTTAGTGTGTGTATGTGTTCATGTATCTGTATCAGTGTATGTGTGTATTTATATGTATCTCTATCTCTCTCTCTCTCTCTCTCTCTCTCTCTCTCTCTCTCTCTCCCTCTGTCTCTCTCTCTCTCTCTCTCTGTCCCTCTCTCTCTGTGAGAATGCATGTATAAGTGCATGTATGTATGTATATGTGTGTCTCAATATATGTGTGTCTGTGTGTCGTTTCATAATTTTGTCCTGTACACAAGATTGAGATTTCTTCTGTTTCCACATTGGATATACATTTTGGAATCCAGTACCATGTCCAATGTATCAGTCTGTATAACAGATATGTATGTGTGGTTGTTTCAGTTAGCTGAGGAAGCTGCAGATGCAGAACATTTGGTGAAAGATATGAAGGCACGAAGGCGTCAGAGGAGAAAAGCTGTAAGTGTCTTTCTTGGTTATTGTTAGGGGTTGGTTCTTAGTTGTTGTTTCTGTTCAGTTTTGATATTCTTTTCTTTTTTTTAAGAATAGGTGCATGCTGGGTATGTTTGTGTTTACATAAGCCACTAAAAACTTTCATGGAAAACAGGGTAGGATCTTTTAAGATGCCTGTAGTGGTACACGCATGAAATAAAGCAGCACCAAGTGCTCAGATATGTTGATCAGGGAGACTGAAAAAAAAACAAAAAAACTCCACTGATAAGCAGCCAGGCACTGCTGGAATTCTATGGACTAACTGGACTTGTGGTTTTGGGAAATAACATTCAAAACTCGTGGCAGTCATGCTGAACTTTATTCCAGTGTGCCAGTAACATGCTTTTGTCATGAAAAATAATGTTTGCAAAAACTGCATATTTTGTTGTTTTTCTTTCAGCAGCAACAGTTCACACTGTGCTATTTTATCCACATCAGTTTGTTAGAAAGTTAGGTGCCTGACAGTCTGTTGTTGCTGCATATTGTTCTAAACAGAGGTCAGTCTTTTCGTTTTTGCATCCTTGGACACTCATGAGAGTGACGAAATATATTTCTGCTCACTGAGTGCTTTTTCCATGATATCAACAGAATAGCAGTGAGGTATGATCATGACTGCAGAGGAAAAAGGGTTGCAACCTGTCTCAAGTAATTATTCAAACAACCCATGGAATTCAGCCCTGTTTCACACTTTATTCAACATTTTTTAGCTACTTTGTGCTAGGTACTCTCAGTGTTTTTCTAGCTTTTAGAAAGTTGTTAGAATATGTACAGTCCTGTACATATTCCTTGAATATTTCACTTAACTCTTTTTTGTCAAAATGTGCTGCATTTTATAGAGATTCCTTGAATATTTCACCTCTTGGGCATTTTTTCCCCCTCAAAACTGCAGCTGTCAAAGCTGACCTCACCCAAAGACGATGTGGTTGGGGAACTCAAAACGATGCGCAGCACCAGCCGACAGCGTGTGGAAGACACCATCCGAGAGGAGGCAGCCCTGTCAGCCGATGAAGCCACCATTCCTGCAGCCACAGAGGACGGGATATCCACCCTGCCCCCTGAAGAGACAGTTTTGCCAACATACGAGGAAGCAACGGCTGCTGCTGAGGCGCCCAGTCTGGAGGCAGAACAGCTGGAGAAACCAGCAGAACCGCCAAGACCTCCGAGTGAAGAACCTCCAGAAAGTGGTAAGAAAACGGGCAGAATCTCCAGGACCTCTAAGTAAAGAACCCCTAGAAACTGGTAAGAAACAGACAGAACCGCCAAGACCTTTGAGTGAAGAACTTCCAGAAACTGGTAAGAAATTGGCAGAACCAACAGACCTTTGAGTGAAGAACTTCCAGAAACTGGTAAGAAATTGGTAGAACCAACAGACCTTTGAGTGAAGAACTTCCAGAAACTGGTAAGAAATTGGCAGAACCAACAGACCTTTGAGTGAAGAACCCTCAGGTGGTCTCCACATTGTTGGAGCAGCCCATTCCATATCTGTGTTATATTGGCCACACTCATGTTTATATTCATGTATGTGTGTGTTTGTTTATGTGTGTGTGTGTGTGAGTAGTGTGTTCTTGTGTACTTTATGTCTGACAACAGACAGAGAGATGAATTCAAGCTCATATATCTCCATTTTTCATGAAGAAGTGAAAGAACAAGGGATTTACTATTGAAAAGTTTTATTTTTGACTCACTTGTGTAAACAAAGTGAGTCTATGTTTTAACCCGGTGTTCGGTTGTCTGTGTGTGTGTGTGTGTCTGTGTGTCCGTGGTAAACTTTAACATTGACATTTTCTCTGCAACTACTTTGTCAGTTGACACCAAATTTGGCATAAAAATAGGAAAAATTCAGTTCTTTCCAGTCATCTTGTTTAAAACAATATTGCGCTTCTGGGATGGGCACACAAAAATAAAGAATGAAGCCTAATTATATGCAAACTGCATTTACTGTTATATTTATATTTTTTGTATTCTCTAAACTTGGCACTTTGATCTGATATTCTGACCCAACAGCTAGAGCAGTCATTATTATCATTTTTGGCTCAAACAGGAACTTCTTTTGCTAAGCATGGAAGCTTTATTTATTTTGCAAACGTTTTGGTTCAGATAGAAAAAAAGGGAAATTACTATGTAATGCTAGTGGAGTTAATTTGCTTTAAACTGATCTTTCTCATCTTAAACATTACATTTTGAAACAAGAGAGGCAAGGCCTTCAAGACTCACTTGTGATGCACTTTTTTTTTTAAAATGCAAGCTTTTTATGTATTGAGTATAATTTCAAAATGTAATGTTTAAGATGAGAAAGATCAGTTTAAAGCAAACTAAGTTCCCCAGCAGAGTAATTTCCCTTGTTTTACTGCCGACACCAAAACGTTTGCAATAAATAAAACTTCAACGCTTAGCAAAAGAAGTTCCTGTTTGAACAAAAAATGACAATAATGACAGATCTTTTGTTGGGTCGAATATCAGATCAAAGTGCCAAGTTTAGAGAATACAAAAAATATAAATATAACAGTAAATGCATTATACTCAATACATAAAAAGCTTGGATTTTTTTAAAAGTGTATCACAAGTGAGGTGTGAAGGCCTTGCCTTTCTTGTTATATATAGATGTAGATATAGTCTGTGTATGTGTGTGTGTGTGTGTGTGTGTGTTTAAGTACACTGCACTAAATTGTAGTGTGTTGTATTGAACTTCGGCCACAGCAGGCTGTTCTCTCCAGAGAGAGTGTGTTGCCATAATCCACTACCTCCCATGTTGTTGGGTTTTTTTTTCTTCTCCTTTTCTGCGAAATAATGTGTTTTACCAGCAATCGGATTTTACTTCAGAATTTTGCCAGAGGACACCTCTCTTGTTGCTATGAATTCTTTCACATGTTTCAGTTGAACGCATGCTGCATGCACACAAGACCTTGGTTTATCATCTCATCTGGAAGACGTGTATTTGCGTGTTTGCTTGTGAGTGTGTACGTTGATCAGTTTCAGTTTCAAGGAGGTTTCAGAGCATGCAGACTGATCTATATACTCTACACCTTATCTTTTTTTTGTTTTGTTTTCTCTTTGTTACTGTCTGTCTGTAACCATATGTGCCTATTATTTTTTTTTTTATGTTTTGAAATATCGTTTTTTGGGGTTTTTTCTTTTCTTTTCTTTCTTTCTTTTTTTTTTTTTTTTTTTCGAAGAGAGTAGCATGAAAGAAGAAACAAAGGAGGAAGCACCAGCAGCACCGGCAGCACCAGCACCGGCAGCACCAGCACCAGCAGCAGAGGAGGAACCGCCCAAAACTCTTCTGCGCAAAGGCACCAGCCTCAGGGAACGCATGCAGCAGCGGCTGGCAAAAGCTAAGGTAATTCTTCAACTTTCTAGATTTCTTTTGTTCACTTTACTCTCTGCTTGCAGTTCTTAGACTTGATGATAAAACCCTTCACCTGCCATTGGAGATGCGTTGTCTGACTATATTATGAACCCACTCAGCCGTACGGAGTTTACAGCCTTGGCAGGCTTCACTGTTATCAAAATGTGATAAAACGCTGAAAATATACCGAAATTGACAGGGTTTTTTTCCTTAAAATTGACATGTGTGGACACAGTCAGAAATACTGTAGAAGTTTGTTTCCTTTGCTTTCAGTTTATGCATATGGGGAAAAAAAAAGTTTAAACTGTTTTAATGAAATGAACTTTGGGCAGTGATCAGTGAGTTAACTTCTTGCCTTCTTTTCGAAGCATGATGTCAGACTAGAACCCCCATGCGTACCACTAGAAATATGTCAGACTGGATCATCAAATTCTTGTCTTCCACTAGAAATGTGATGTCAGACTAGGTAATTAACCCCTCGCCTGCCACAAGAAATACAATGTCAGACTAAATCATTAACTTATTGCCTGCCACTGGAAATATGATGTCAGACTTGGCCTTTAACTTCTTGCCTACCACTGGAAATGTGATGTTGTGTACTATCGTATGACTGCTGGATGTATCTGACTCATCGTTTTCATCTTTGACAAACCAGAAGACAGGTTATGTATCTGACTCATCGTTTTCATCTTTGACAAACCAGGAGACAGGTAATGGGAAACAACCCAAATCAGTGCACTGAACTGCCCAGAATATCTGAGGATGATCTGTATCTCTTAGGTTTTGTTTTCTCTTCAGTGTATGACTGCAAAAATGAGTGTTTTGTGTCCAGGAAAAGAAAGACTGACTGTTTTCCCCCGCAGCACACAGGATTTACAAAATATACAAAATTTCATGAAGGAAGTTTTTCTGTGGCTGTTTTGACCTGTATTTTGAAAGATTTAGTTTGTTTTAATATTGATGTGACTTTTTTTTGGTGAGGAAATCAAACATTGCTGTGCAGTTATTTTAGTTTGGTTTTAAAAAATTTGTCTTCATACCCACCTGATATTTTTGTTTGGATCAAGAGCAGAACACTCCTTGAGAAAGGCAATGAATATATTACTATGTATTTTGGTAAGTAGGTTGTGTTCGTGTTCTATGATATCAAAATGATGCAGATAACAGTTAGATATGTGTAAGGAGAAGCGTGAGCGAATGAAGCAGGGCTCAACTTCTGGAGACGTTTTCCCTTGCAACACCTGTGGGAAGTGCTGTGCATCCAGAATCGGCTTTTTCTCCCATATGAGGACACACACCGACAGATAAGCCTGCCTGCCTACTCATCCATCGGTCTGACAGCAGACCCCATCATGTGTTGCAGCATAATATAAAATCATATGACTGCTATCACATATATCCATTGCTATTTTGTTTCAGGAAGAGGCTGAAGGTGAAATTGAAAAAGAGGCTCGGGAAGAAAGGGACCGTCAGCGCAGTTTGCGATCTCAGACATCAGAGACAAAATTTGATATGGTCAGAGAATTTTCAACGTAGCTCTTATAATTTGTGTGTCGTTTGTCTGTGTTTAGTGTAAATGTGTTACCGTACATTATGTGAATCAGAATCACTTTTGTATTTATTTGTCATGAAAACCATAGGTTTAGGTTCACAGATACAACAGTAGAGGGTAAAACTAACCAAAATGAACATAAGATGTGGGAGTTATAACATGATGTGTTCTTTGAAATGTTTGTGTATTTGTGTATGTATCTGTGCTGTGGGAGTTATAACATGATGTGTACTTTGAAATGTTTGTGTATTTGTGTATGTATCTGTGCATGCATAGGTATGTGTATTAATTGTGTTTGTGCGTGTAATCATGCACATAAGTTGCAAACCATAATCATAAACATGTATGTGTGCTTGTGTATATGTGTGGGTGTGTGCATGTGTTTTTTCCATCTTTTATTGTGGAGGTTGTTTATTTGTTTGCCTATTATTTATTTATCTATTTATTGGCTTGTCTGTGTTTTTCCCCAACCAGGCAAGTGAAGCAGAACTGGAGAGAACAACAGAGGAGAAGCAGAAACAGCTGCGCATGCGTTGGCAGAAGAGGGTTCAGGTTCAGCCAACAGAGAAGGTATAGTACACTTGCATCTGACTCCTTCATCACTAGAAACTTTGTTCAGTACACACAATTTTAGTTGATACCTATCATCACCTGTTACATATTCGTGAGTTGGGGGGGGGGGGGGGGGTGTTGGTTTCTTTTCTTGTCTCATAAAGACTGGTTTGTTTTTTGTAGTTTTTTTTTTGTAATAGAGGAGAAAGCAGTGAAATTGTGCAGTTTCTGTTGCATTGCTGGATTTCAAAGTCATGTGTGAGGAGTGACAACATGAATCATTCCCCTCACAGCCCGTGGCACTCCTCATCCTACCAGCACAGCTGTCCAGTCTGATGGACTGCCCTTTTCTTCGCATGCAGATTTTGCATCCTTTTTTCAGGTCAATGGAATCTCACCATAATGCTGTTTGTTAGGTGGCCTGAAGCTTCGGTCTTATTCCTTGAGTGTATCCATCTGTGTGCAGGTCACCACTTTCATGCCCACTCTGGAGGAAGCTTTCGACTTCTTCACCCGTGTGTGGGAACCAGAACCCGAGGAAAAGAAAGATGAGGAGAAGGAGGGGGAGGAGGAGGAAGAACCCAAGCCCAGCACCAGCAGACCAGAAGGGGAAGAAGGAGAAGGGGAGGTGAGTGCCTCTTTTGTGCTGCTCTGTTCAGTCAGCTAATACTGTGGTCTTCACTCTCTTCTCAGTGCGCTGGAATGTTGCATAATGGTTGTTTTTACTTTCACTACTACCCCAGTATATTCACATCTCTCCCTGAACATGCATGCATGCATGACTTTGATGCATATGAAAATGCATGCACTCATGTATCCAGAGTGAAATACTTTGCTCTTTTTTTATGTGAACAGTCAAATAATAATGAACAGAACAAGGAGAGCTGTGGTATTTAATGTAGTACTGAACCTGAAAAAGAGGTTTTCAAAGGAAAAAAGATGTGACAGTTTTGTTTTTTTTGTTTTTTTTTTGTCTTTGATTATAGTCAAAGTCTTTGTGATGCCAAATTTGTTTTTGTTTTTTTTTGCAGGAAGGAGAAGAAGGAAAGAAAGAAGAAGATGTAGAAAAGGCTGAAGGTATGAAATTTCTATTTGATTTCAACAACATGGATGTATGCACATCGAACATCAACATACATACATGACCACACACCATAAACACACACACACACACACACACATACACACATGCATGCACACATGCATGTACACACACTTTTTGACTGATTGCTATTTTATGATAGCATAACTACAGAAAGAAAATGAACGTTAAAGATCCTGTGCCCATGTCACGAATAGAATTATATGAGTAAAAAGAGGGTGCTAGTCAGGGGGGCAAAGGGGAGGTTACCTACTTCCGGGAGGTTATCGGCCGTAGCTACTTGACAGGAATGTCAGACCCCTGCCGGAGTCTGCACTAGTGGGTCACGGTAAGTTTGTTACTTAAACGTAGTTTTAGATAGAAAATTTCTTATGTGAAATAGTATCAAATGATATGTAGTATGATTTGATACAATGTACAATACAGTGCACTATGGTACATTGTGCAGTAGAAGACTGCAGTGTGGTTCAGCACGGACTAACAGAATGACCTGTTGAAATATAAAACAATGCAGTTTCAATTTCTCAAGGAGGCATCACTATTCAGAGAAATTCATACACACTACACCACATGTGCTAGGCAGATGCCTGACAGCAGCGTAGCCCAACACACTAATCAGTCCTTGAGTACATGCATGCATAGTTGTGTACCTATCAGAGTGGATTTCGTCTGCAGAAACTTGCCAGAGGACAATACTTTTGTTGCCATTGGTTATTTTTCACTGCAACAACTTCAAGCTGCACATGGGACCTCGGTTTATCGTCTCATCCAAATGACTAGACGCTCAGTTTGATTTTCCAGTTTAACTTAGGAAAATGGGTGAGAGCAGTCCATCAGGGACACTGCACTGGCTTTTAGAGTCTTAACTCACTCTGGACGATGGAATGTTATAGCGTTTCTGATGTAAGGTAGTGTTCCGGATGATGGAACGCTATAGCGGTTTCGACAATTAAAAATTTTTCCATGTTTTCCTCATGGGGTAGCATAGTAATCGCAGCTACACTGGGCATTGCAAACGTGTCAAGGGTTGAATGGAAAGTTTCTTCATGAGATTCCGTAACAACACACTCCACAGTGAGCCAGTGAGTTCAGGACCCCACATGACAAGCTAATCTGCATACATATTGCAAATGGCTTTGCAGGCGATGCAAGTGGAAATTTTTTGAGCAAACTAGATCACGACAGCCGCTTTTACCACTGCTGAAGTGATTGAAATGCTTCAAACTGAAGGTTTCGACATTGACGAGGATGATGAAGTTGTTGAATAAAGTATCTGCAGTGAAGAAAGCTACCAGCAAGTAGGCACTGATAGTAATTCAGCTTCTGAGAGCAGTGAATAGGGAGGGGGGTGGGCATTCACACCACGTGAGGAGAGGGGTCAGTGGGTCAAGCCTGAATTTCATTCAGTTACTTTATGTTTTTTATTTTTTTATTTTTTCCCTAACCCTAACAAATGGATCGTCTGTAAGGAAAAGCAAGGCAGAGAACTACTCATCCGGAGTGCGTTAACCATTCTGCCGTTGTGCCCCACTGACCTGTAATCTCAGAAAGGGGTCAGGGTGTTGGCCAGGTCCTGCACTTTGTACTGACAGTTGACCTCCAGTTTGCTGCTCAGGTCATAGTTGGCTGGAACAATGCTAGACAGTACCAATTCCCAATGGCCTGGAGATTCTATGATTGTTCATTTGAATAAGGCAGCCATGAAGGTGATCACTTATTTTGTCATGTCCATCTTGTCTTCTGACGGAATATACTGCTGATGAAAAGGATGTGACGTGATGGAATCAGTCAGGCATTGGATCTGTGATCCAGCGTTCACCAGTGATCAGAGTCCAAAGTCCCATTTCAGCATGGTGTTGTGTCCTTGGAAAAGGCACTTCACTGCAGTGTTTCTCACTCCAGCCAGGTGTGACTGGGTACCTGACATTGGTCAGGGGAGGTTAAAGTTGTGGAAGGAGAGGATAGGACACTGCCTTTCCTGTGTGGAGCCCTAGACACAGTTGATGTGTATTCACTGCCCCAGTGACCATAAAAAGCTAAGGAACCTTTCACCTTTTTTTAAAAATATTTTGATTCAAATTTGATACAAATTGGAGGATTTTTTTTTGGGGGGGGGGAGGGGGGGTTCCACAGAATTTGGGACTTTTTTTTTCTATACTTTGTTAATAACGACTGATGGTGGAGGTGATGAAGATGCTGTTAAGGGAGCCCATCTAGCTTTGCAACCACTTGACACGGCTGTACTCTCTTGATGCATCCTGGCATCAACTCTGCTGAGAGATGCAGACACCTGCAGTGATAAAAACAGAAATTTGAACCAACACTCCCAAAGATGCATCCATCAAGTGGATGACTCTTTGACTGTGTGGTCCCAGTCTTCCCACAACAGCTCATAGTGCACTCAGCTTCGGGTAGGAACCGGCTATGAACTGTAAAAACTCACCTCTTAATAGGCATCAAACCTAAGTCCTCTCAAGTCATCAGTCGGCACCACTACCTGCTTTGCCACAGTGGCTGGTACAAAGTGAAGATTTTTTTTTTTTTTTTTTTTTTTTTCAGACAAGAAACCACTGCTGGATGACGGCGATTATGATGAGGAAGGGTACGGACCCACAGCCGTGCGACGGGCTGACATCACTCCTCCGGATAAACTCCTGGAAGCGGAGGAGAAGTTGCTGTTCATTCCACCTCTCATTGCCAGTACGCTGCAATGTCTGTGACACTTGTTGGTTGTTGGTTGCTGCTTTTATAATGAAGGGAGAGAGAGAGGGGTGTATGCTGAGAAAGAGTGATAATGCCAGTTGTTGTTTTGTTTTGTGTGTATGAGTGTGTGTTTGTCTGTGTGTGTGTGTGTTTGTCTCTCTCTGTGTGTGTATGTCTGTGTGTGTGTGTGTGTGTAGTCTTCAGTTTTATGTCTTTCCACTCTTAGTGATATTTGTTGGGGGAAAATGTGGGGAGGATGAAAGGCGAAGAGGAGGAAGAGGCAGGGAGGGGAGAAGGTTTTATTGTGTGTGTGTGTATGTGTGTTTGTGTGTGCACACGTGTGGGGAGAGCAGTGTTGTCCCTAAAAACCACAAACAAATGACATTTTGTGGAGTTTTTATGCTTAAATTTTTTTTAAAATTGTGATATACAGAGCTCTCCAAAAAAAAAGAAAAAAAAGGACCACTTCATAAAAGCAGATATGTTTAAATAGAATGTTTTCAAAAGTGCAGTCTACATGTGGTCCCAGCTACAGGCCTCTGAATGAACAAATCAACAGCTGTTTCGGGCCCCCGTGCACCACAAACAGATTGAAACACACACCTGAAAACTATGTATGTTTACAGACCCAGCGACTGTATCTGAAAACTATGTATGTTTACAGACCCAGCAACTATATCTGAACACTATAGATATTCACAGACCCAGCGACTTTATCTGAAAACTATGTATGTTCACAGAGCCAGCGACTAGATCTGAAAACTATGTATGCTTACAGAGCCAGTGACGTTATCTGAAAACTATGTGTGTTCACAGAGCCAGCGACTATATCTGAAGACTCCGTATGTTTACAGAGCCAGCGACAGAAAAGGTGGAGGAGGAGCAGGAGCCCAGGTTCCTGGAGGATGAAGGGTTCTATGTGGGGGTCCGTCCTGTTGTGGCCTCGCGCAACAAGAACAAGATGGAGAACAGGTTGCTTCGGGAACCCAGCAAGGTCAGTGTCTTTGTCATCATTTCTGTCTGGTGCGTGTGGTGTATGTGTGTGTACAGGGATGGGTGTATGTATGTTTGTGTGTGTGTCTGAGAATGAATGACCTTGACCTGTACAATAATCTTTCTCATGGAAGGAAGTGGTTTGGAGAGGACAGGAAGCTGATAGTGATGCCCTAACAGGACTGAACTTGACATGTGCTTTAATCTGTCTCGGGGCAAGAAGTTGTTTTGAGAGGATGGGGAACTGATTGTGTTGCCATGACAACACTGACCTTGACCTGTGCTTTAATTTCTCTCAGGGCAAGAAGTGGTTTGGAGAGGATGGGAACTGATTGTGTTTCCATGACAACACTGACTTTGACCTGTGCTTTAATCTGTCTCAGGGCAAGAAGTGGTTTGGAGAGGACGGGGAGTTGATTGTGTTTCCATGACAACACTGACCTTGACCTATGCTTTAATCTGTCTCAGGCCAAGAAGCTGGTTTGGAGAGGACGGGGAGTTGAATGTGTTGCCATGACAACATGTACCTTGACCTGTGCTGTAATCTGTCTCAGGGCAAGAAGTGGTTTGGAGAGGATGGGGAGTTGATTGTGTTGCCATGACAACATTGACTTTGACCTGTGCTGTAATCTGTCTCAGGGCAAGAAGTGGTTTGGAGAGGATGGGGAGTTGTGTTGCCATGACAACATTGACCTTGACCTGTGCTGTAATCTGTCTCAGGGCAAGAAGTGGTTTGGAGAGGATGGGAACTGATTGTGTTTCCATGACAACATTGACTTTGACCTGTGCTGTAATCTGTCGCAGGGCAAGAAGTGGTTTGGAGAGGACGGGGAGTTGTGTTGCCATGACAACATTGACCTTGACCCGTGCTGTAATCTGTCTCAGGGCAAGAAGTGGTTTGGAGAGGATGGGGAGTTGATTGTGTTGCCATGACAACATTGACTTTGACCTGTGCTGTAATCTGTCTCAGTGCAAGAAGTGGTTTGGAGAGAATGGGGAGTTGTGTTGCCATGACAACATTGACTTTGACCTGTGCTGTAATCTGTCTCAGGGCAAGCAGTGGTTTGGAGAGAATGGGGAGTTGTGTTGCCATGACAACATTGACTTTGACCTGTGCTGTAATCTGTCTCAGGGCAAGAAGTGGTTTGGAGAGGATGGGAACTGATTGTGTTTCCATGACAACATTGACTTTGACCTGTGCTGTAATCTGTCTCAGGGCAAGAAGTGGTTTGGAGAGGACGGGGAGTTGTGTTGCCATGACAACATTGACCTTGACCCGTGCTGTAATCTGTCTCAGGGCAAGAAGTGGTTTGGAGAGGATGGGGAGTTGATTGTGTTGCCATGACAACATTGACTTTGACCTGTGCTGTAATCTGTCTCAGTGCAAGAAGTGGTTTGGAGAGAATGGGGAGTTGTGTTGCCATGACAACATTGACTTTGACCTGTGCTGTAATCTGTCTCAGGGCAAGAAGTGGTTTGGAGAGAATGGGGAGTTGTGTTGCCATGACAACATTGACTTTGACCTGTGCTGTAATCTGTCTCAGGGCAAGAAGTGGTTTGGAGAGGATGGGAACTGATTGTGTTTCCATGACAACATTGACTTTGACCTGTGCTGTAATCTGTCTCAGGGCAAGAAGTGGTTTGGAGAGGACGGTGAGTTGATTGTGTTGCCATGACAGCATTGACCTTGACCTGTGCTGTAATCTGTCTCAGGGCAAGAAGTGGTTTGGAGAGGACGGGGAGCTGATTGTGTTTCCATGACAACACTGACTTTGACCTGTGCTGTAATCTGTCTCAGGGCAAGAAGTGGTTTGGAGAGGACGGGGAGTTGATTGTGTTGCCATGACAACATTGACCTTGACCTGTGCTGTAATCACATTGATCTTGACCTGTGCTGTAATCTGTCTCAGGGCAAGAAGTGGTTTGGAGAGGACGGGGAGTTGATTGTGTTTCCAGACCCTCTGCGACCAACACCTTCACGGCCCCCAATGCCGGAGGAGATAGAGCCCTACCTGGAAACTGTTTTCAAGAAGGTCAGGATGAGCAGGAGTTTTGTTTAATGTCCTTTTTGACTCTCTAAATGTTTAAGGCATCATGGCAGAATCTGTTTGGCATAAGACTTTCTGATCCTAGTGTTCAACAGTGATCAGGGTTCAAGGCTCTGTTTGAGTGTGGTGTTGTGTCCTTGGGAAAGGCACTTTACTCCAGTGTTCCTCACTCCACCCAGGTGTGAATGGAGACCTGACTTTGGTCAGAGAAGGTCAAAACGGCAGAAGGAGAGGATTGGGCCCTGCCTGCCATTGCCAAGCCCTAGACATAGCGAATATGAATTCACTCCCCTGATGGCTGTGAAAGGCCATGGGACTTTTAGAGTGTTTAACTTTTAAATGTGTGAGAGTGTTTTCATATGGCTTCATGATCATTACTCAACACAGCACAATACAATAGTTTTTTGGGTTTTTTTATTTAGCTTGACGGCAGGAAGTGATGCATGAGTTTGACAGTTGCTGCATCAATGGGATGTTGGACGAGGGGTTGAAGGGTGGGAGGTATCACTAAAATACAGTACAACACAACACAATATATTTGTTCTGTATTGTTCATGTGTTCTGTGTGGCTTGTTCAGGATTAAAGAGGTTATGCCAGTTTTGAATAAAAGCTTATTTGTGTTTGCACATTTCTTCTGTCTTTGCTGCTGTGTGCACATGTC
Source organism: Babylonia areolata (assembly GCF_041734735.1). NCBI lineage: Eukaryota > Metazoa > Mollusca > Gastropoda > Neogastropoda > Buccinidae > Babylonia > Babylonia areolata. Next base: position 50,278,252 of record NC_134878.1, read on the forward strand.
AGATGATTGGTATAAGGACAGGCCCGGCGCTTCCTTTTTTGAGGAAGTGTCTGGGTTTATTCCAGTGTACCTTTTATTTACCTGTGTGCTAGCTGAATCGGTAGTGTAAGCAGCACTGACTTGAAGTTGTGTACCTTGTGAATGGAGAGAGTTACCACTCTTTACTGTTTGTTAAACAATATATTACAATCTTGGCAGTTGGTGATGTTTGACAGATGCTGCATTGATGGGGTGTTGGATGAGGGGTTTAGGGCGGAAGGTGCTTAAAACAGTACAACACAACACAATACAGTTTTTCCACCTGATGGCAGGCGGTGATGCGTGAGTTTGACAGCCGCTACATCGACGGGGTGTTGGACGGAGGGGGTCACTACCAGCTGGACGTAGACGTGAATTCCATCGCCTTCACCCACCACCACCTCTTCTCCCGCGAACATGTGTTGGCTGCCCGCCTGACGCAGCTGTTTGCGCAGTACACGTCACGCCACAGCAAGAACATGGCGCACTTTCTCACGGATAAGGTAGGGTTACTACTGGGAGTGGAGGTGTGCTATTTTTTGGTGACAAAAAGTCTCTGTGTTTTTTGTGTGTGCTGAATTGTGGTGGTGTGTATGTTTGTGTATGTATGTTTGTGTGTGCTTTTGTATGTGCACACAAAAATGTGTGTGCGAGTGTGTGTTTCTCTGCTTTTCTCTCTTTGTTAGTATGTTCATAAAATATTTTACAATGACAAATATTTCAGTGTAACAGCCATTTTCTGATTTTTTTTGACAAATGATTTGCCTTTTTTCTTTTTTTCTTTTTTTCTTTTTTTTTTCTTCTTCTTTTAGTTGTTTCCAACATACTGTTGATATTGTCTTTGTGTGTGTTTCTGTCAGCTTCGGGCACTGAAGGCATCTTCCCTGCATCTGCAGGAGTATATTCTAGCTCACAAGGTAAGAAGAGCCTTTGTATGGTTTTATCTTAGGATATGGAACATAGGTCCACAGTTAAGCGCTGTAATTTGAAAAAAACTGGGAGAAGAAAGTCATTGCTTCCAACACATGATTGTTTGGATTTTAAAACATAATTTGTGTCAAGTCTTTGCTTGCAGCATATCATTATTTAGATTTTTAAAACAGAAGTTATTTCTATCATAACCAAACTCATCTTATTCCCACTTGTACTCATTTCATTTGACACATCTTTTTACAGCTGAAAATATCATTCAAGAAGAAAGGCAATTTATTTGCTGGACTTTTTTTTCCCACCACAGTACTGATAGTGATACTGTTTGCAGTTTACAAAATAGGGGGTGGGGCGTGGGGGAGTCAAAGATGTGTATAAAAGTACAGTTGTTTGTCAAGTAAAATATGTCAGAACTGTCTAAATTTGCAAATGCAAATTACAGCACTGGTGATGTGTTAGCATTGAAACATTTTGTGTTGTACAGGGAGAGATGAGTGTCATTGATCGTACAAACTATGAAAAGAGACTGCAAGACTACAAATTTGAGATCAGGTGAGTGATAATTGGAGATAGGTCAGCACAATAGTAGTTTAGCTTAGGCATTCATAAATATATTATATCGTACATTTCCAAGATATTACTGTATGTATACATGTAGCCTGCTCTAAACATTGAAGTTTACAATTCTGTTAAGAATGTTCAGATTATTTTAATTTGTATCTATTTATTTTATTTTTTGCATGAAACTTTTCTTGGCGTATTTCTTGTTAAGATTTTCTGATAGCATTTGACAAATATTTTGCCTTTTATATTAGTTGTGTGTGTGTGTGTGTGTGTGTGTTTATGTGTGTGTGTATGTGTGTGATTCAGTTTTTCCTTTTATTTCAGAACAAAAAGACTTTAGTTTACTTGTATAGTATTCCTTTTTTGTCACATTGCTATTCAGTGGGAGAATGACTGCAGTTATTTCAAAGGAGCTGTACAATCAAGCTGTATTAACAAAAAAAGGATCTGTCTTTGCATATCTCATATACTGTTTCCTAGCAGTACAATAATCAGTAATATTATTACCATTATCATTTTTGTTACCCTATTGTTATCATCATTATTATTGTTGATGTGTTCTTCAGTTTAATGTATGTGATAAACAAAAACAGAAAAAATCATGTATAAAGCAGCAAGCAATACAATTTAAGTTGCAAACATAGAAAAAAAAAATCAAAGCAAATGTCCAGCTGGACAGAAATGCTTCACAATAACAAGAAATTGTCAGCCTCATCAAACAATCTTCCCACACATTGTACCATTACCACCGAATCCAATACAAGCAAGGGAGATGATGAACCTCACTTCATCTATGCCTGTTGCCCCATCTGGGACATAGGCCGCCCACAAGCATACCAGCCATCCTGGGCCTGTGCCATTTGCTCCAGCTTTCCCCAGGTGCAACCTGTCCACTACGTATCTGAAGATGATGAAGCAAAGTATTAAATAAAATGGGTGCTGTCACACATCCTTAGGGTAATCCCTTTTCCATTTGTCATGACCATTTTGATGATGTGTCTCTGATGTTGTTCTTGTCACCATTCTATTTGCTGACTTCACAGGCAGAAGAGGACGATGAGTTTATATTGTTGATGTTGTACTTGACATCATCATCCTGTTTGCTGACATACACAGACAGACGAGGATGATGAGTTTATATTGTTGATGTTGTACTTGACATCATCCTGTTTGCTGACATACACAGACAGACGAGGATGATGAGTTTATATTGTTGATGTTGTACTTGACATCATCCTGTTTGCTGACATACACAGACAGACAAGGACGGTGAGTTTATATTGTTGATGTTGTACTTGACATCATCCTGTTTACTGACATACACAGACAGAAGAGGACGATGAGTTTATATTGTTGATGTTGTACTTGACATCATCCTGTTTACTGACATACACAGGCAGAAGAGGACGATGAGTTTATATTGTTGATGTTGTACTTGACATCATCCTGTTTACTGACATACACAGACAGAAGAGGACGATGAGTTTATATTGTTGATGTTGTACTTGACATCATCCTGTTTGCTGACATACACAGACAGATGAGGGCGATGAGTTTATATTGTTGATGTTGTACTTGACATCATCCTGTTTGCTGACATACACAGACAGACAAGGACAATGAGTTTATATTGTTGATGTTGTACTTGACATCATCCTGTTTACTGACATACACAGACAGACAAGGACAATGAGTTTACATTGTTAATGTTGTACTTGACATCATCCTGTTTGCTGACATACACAGACAGACGAGGATGATGAGTTTATATTGTTGATTGTACTTGACATCATCCTGTTTACTGACATACACAGACAGACAAGGACAATGAGTTTACATTGTTAATGTTGTACTTGACATCATCCTGTTTGCTGACATACACAGACAGACGAGGACGATGAGTTTATATTGTTGATTGTACTTGACATCATCATCCTGTTTGCTGACATACACAGACAGACGAGGACGATGAGTTTATATTGTTGATGTTGTACTTGACATCATCATCCTGTTTGCTGACATACACAGACAGACGAGGACGATGAGTTTATATTGTTGATGTTGTACTTGACATCATCCTGTTTGCTGACATACACAGACAGACAAGGACGATGAGTTTATATTGTTGATGTTGTACTTGACATCATCCTGTTTACTGACATACACAGACAGACGAGGATGATGAATTTATATTGTTGATGTTGTACTTGACATCATCATCCTGTTTGCTGACATACACAGACAGACGAGGATGATGAGTTTATATTGTTGATGTTGTACTTGACATCATCATCCTGTTTGCTGACATACACAGACAGACGAGGATGATGAGTTTATATTGTTGATGTTGTACTTGACATCATCATCCTGTTTGCTGACATACACAGACAGACGAGGATGATGAGTTTATATTGTTGATGTTGTACTTGACATCATCATCCTGTTTGCTGACATACACAGACAGACGAGGATGATGAGTTTATATTGTTGATGTTGTACTTGACATCATCATCCTGTTTGCTGACATACACAGACAGACGAGGACGATGAGAGACCGTGAGGAGCAGCTGGACCGCGGCCTGATGAAGAACATCATCCGCTCCTGGAAAGAAATGCGCTCCGTGCGAGAGGTGCAGCGCTGCACCAACACCCCTCTGAAGCTTCAGATCATCAAGTAAGTGCAGCTTCTTTGTTTGATAGACCACTCTGTGAACTCTCTCCGGACGACAGAATGCGTGAGCATTCCTACATAAAATGTATTTGGATTCGGACGACGGAATGGAATAGCATTCTCCAAAAATAAAAATTCATCACATGCTGTACACATGATTTTGTGATTAGCCAAGCAGAGTGTGCTATTATGGGTCACTCCATAACCGAATGGTATGATTGGCCAGCCTGTCATATGTGGCCTGTCTCACACACATGCTGTCAAAGTCACTGACTGATCACCTGCTCGCGCAGCCTGTTAGCAAAGTGGCGTTTGTAGTGGGGGGTTCTCAAAATGTTACAGAGCAAACAAGGCAGCAACGGCAACGTTTTAGTGTTGCCGAAGTACTTGAAATGCTACAAACTGAAGGGTCGGACATTGAAGAGGTGGATGATGACGAAGAAGAAAGTGAATTAAGTGCAGAAAGCGAGCATGGGTATGGTGAAAAATGGGCATTATTTTCTACATAATGGCAAAACTGTAAAAATAAGATGAGAATTTTTTTTTTTTTTTTTTTATATATATATATGTTATAGCCCAACATGTAATAAACCAGTTCTGAAAGTTTCATTTTCTTACTCTGTATTTTGTATTTTTTGTAATTTTTTTCCCAAACCCTTACAAATGGGCCATCTGTGGGGAAAAGCAAGGGAGAAAACTTGCTGTCCCAAGTGAGTTAAGAGGGCGTCACTGTGTTAGGACAACTCCATGTATGCTGCCCCACCTCTGCTTGGCAGATGTCAGACCAGCAGCATAACCCAACGCGCTTAGTCAGACCTTGAGTGCATGCACATACATTTGTGCACCTATCAGAGTGGATTTCTGTGACAGAATTTTGCCAGAGAACAACACTTAAGTTGCCATGGGTTCTTTTTCAGTGCACCAAGTGCGTGCTGTACGTGGGACCTCGGTTTGTTGTTTCATTCGAATGACTAGACGCTCAGTTTGATTTTCCTGTCAAACTTGGGAGGAAAGGTGAGACTGGGAATCGAACCCAGACCCCGACGGGCGCAATAGCCGAGTGGTTAAAGCGTTGGACTGTCAATCTGAGGGTCTCGGGTTCGAATCATGGTGACGGCGCCTGGTGGGTAAAGGGTGGAGATTTTTACGATCTCCCAGGTCAACATATATGCAGACCTGCTAGTGCCTGAACCCCCTTCGTGTGTAAACGCAAGCAGAAGATAAAATACACACGTTAAAGATCCCGTAATCCATGTCAGCGTTTGGTGGGTTATGGAAACAAGAACATACCCAGCATGCACACCCCCGAAAACAGAGTATGGCTGCCTACATGGCGGGGTAAAAACGGTCATACACGTAAAAGCCCACTCGTGTGCATACAAGTGAACGCAGAAGAAGAAGAAGAAGAACCCAGACCCTCAAGGACACTGTATTGGCAGATCAGTGCCTTAACCATTCTGCAACCTTCCTCCCTTCCTCCCTCAGTAAAGCCATTGAAATGCTTATAAAACAAGAGTAGCAGTGGTATGTTTCTCCAGCCCATTGGGTTGATATGGGAAGACAGGAACC